>NW_009222389.1:139103-167815 GCF_000690835.1 Fulmarus glacialis | reverse complement strand
CTTCCAGCTCCTCCTGTTTGCCGCCCATTTTACATGGTAACTTTTAGTTTCACCTGACTTTTAATCACAATTGCAGAATCATTCATTTAAAATTCTTCTCTTACTGAAACGTAGCCGTAAAAAATATTTATTTAATAAAGTTCCATTAATGTCCTGCCTTTTTTCCTTCATGTTTTAACCCTGATTTTATTTTTCTTCTTTCTCTCTCCATTTTGCTGGTTAAATAAAAATAATAGCCTCCACAGTGGGAATAAAATTACAATTAAAAATAATTTCTATTTAAAAAGCTTTTAAAATTCTCCAAATTCGCAGGAAAAACATAATTTAATGAAAAATGTACAAGTTATTGTTGTGTTTTTTTGTTCCCAGCCAGTTTTTTTCTTCAGAAATGGGCATGAATCATGGTAAGTTTTTTAATAGTAGTAATCAGAAGGCTTTGCAACTGAAACCAGTCAAATTATGGCTTCTAAATGTAGACTTTTTTTGTTAAATGTTTAGTATAGCCATTCAGGGAAACATAATGTTGTTTTATGCTAACTAGCACAGATTGAAAGTATTTTTCAGTCTCGATGTTGAGTTGTCTAAGAACCTTTGTTTATATTGTATCCTATTTATGCAAGAAAATGAACTTCATTTTAAAGCTGGTATCTTTGAAATAGAGGATAATTTGCACTGCATGGATTCTGTCTGCAATATCAGCGAAGTTTGCAAAGAAAACTAGTGGTAAAACCAGTAATGTTCAAACAGCCATATCTCTGTTCTATACTGGTACAACTCTATGGATTAGAAGTGTGACAATTTACCTAAACATTATACCAGTGTAAGTCTTAATAACTTTTAGTGGAATTATATCTGTTAAATCTCTAAATCAAGTGACCATTTTTTTTTTTTTCAGAAATGTTAAATATCACTTATGTCATTGGGGTTTGCTTGCTGCCTTTCCATTTCTGCTAAAAATTAGGACACAAGCATCACATTCAAGAAGTTGGTCCTAAAATTCTATTTAAAAGATCTTTCTCTGGGCCAGTTCCAGAGAGGTTGAATTCCTTCTAGTGAATGGGATTTGCCCTTGATTCTTGCCCTTGTCCGTTTGTATGAAGACAACCTTATGAAGGGATTGCCTGATCTAGTGTGAAATTGTGTGTGTTTGAAGGATAAATCACTTTTCTCAAGGAACACAAAATCTACCAACCTGGGAATGGCTTTGTGATATATAATTGTGAGCTTTTGTGTTTCGGGGTACAACACACATGTATTGATATCAGGTTCACATCTGCCCATCCTGACTTAAAGGCAGAGTTT
Source organism: Fulmarus glacialis (assembly GCF_000690835.1). Classification (NCBI taxonomy): domain Eukaryota; kingdom Metazoa; phylum Chordata; class Aves; order Procellariiformes; family Procellariidae; genus Fulmarus; species Fulmarus glacialis. The sequence goes on along the minus strand of NW_009222389.1, from coordinate 166,513 downwards.
GTGGTTGGAAGAGTAGAATCTAAGAGGAGTTTAAAGGTCTTGTACTTCATGGGTGCATGACTACATCACTGATTATTTTCATTATTTAACAGAAAGGATTTATTGTTTTCACAGAATTTTCTTGCCCATAACACTAGAGTATGCCACAATAGAGAGTGCTCTTCATTGCATTTTTCACACATTCTCAATGGATTTAACTGCAGCAGTATATTAAATAGAGATGAGATACAGGCTTAGGCAATGGCATCCAATTGCCCAGAAAGTTTAACTATTATTAGCATGCTCCTTGGCATAGTTTTTCACTGGATCATCTAATACTTTCCCAGGCAATTGTCAAGCATGGTTTGGAAAATAATTTGGACCAAGGACTGTTCCCAGCAAATAGTTTGGACAAGATCCCCTTGCTGTGGGAGAGAAAAGAGTTTAGCTGTATTTTATTATTAATCAGCAGGTTCTGTCCCTTAAGTAATTTGTTGAAAGTTTATGGCTGAATGAAAATATAAACCCAAGTCAGTCTTCTAAGTCTTTGGTGAATGTCCTGGCTGTTCGGCCATCCTTACTTTTGCTTGTGGTGGCTCTGTACAGGAGGTATTCTCTGTTTTTACAAGGCTAAATCTACAGTCACTTACTCCTGAAATTAGTCCTTAAGTCTCTGAATAATCATCTCATAGTCAACGTGTATGTAAGGTTCTGCTTGAACAGCACTAACGGGATTTAATTAATAGACTGTGAAGTTCTTGGGACATAGTTTTTTTCTTATTTTTATGTTTTCACTTTATAGAGTTGATTTTCTCACAATTTCAGCTAGTCCCCGAGAATACAGGTGCTCTGTAAGCCTGAAAATACATTCCTCACCGTTCACTCTTACTCTTGAGTACTTCCGATGCAACCAGATTGAAATGTGCCTCTCATATTCTGAGTGGCCTGGCTTCCTAACATTTTTTAAAGGGTCATTCACTTCAGTGAGAGTTTGCAACTGAATGAAAAATTCAGTTTGATTTTTACATTCTCACATGCTAAAAGGAGAGTGATATACAAAATTATCTCTTTCTTAGAACTTAAAAATTACCTCACCAAGACTGAATTACAGACATGATGAAGACCTGCATCTTATCCACATGAAAAGTATACATGCTAGTTGATATTAGTACACCAATATGAAGCCAGGAAGATTTTCAGAAGTCCTCAGCATCTAGATCTGGATAAGTTTCAAGATATGGTTATCTCCAGTCTAGTGTTGTAATGAAGTAAACCAGATTTCCAAACATTTTTAACAGTCGGTATCTACCCCTTTTGGTGGGAGCAGCTGGATGAACACATTTGGAAATCTAGTCCATTGCTGTACTGGAAGGAGACTAGAAGATCAGATGTTTTCAAACACAGATGTATTTGTTAGTACCCTGGAATTGCACAAAGCTGTCTCATTATTTGTGTATATTTCAAATATCTGTGTTGCAGAAAGATTGTGGTGCTCCCAAAAGGCCAGGTATTACTTCCAAAATTAGAGGTGAAAAACAGTGATTCTATTACCTATCATCGGTGGTCTCATTTGCCACCAATTACTATTTAACTTCATAAATCTTTAGGGATTTTATGAGTAAAGCTCATGCAGCTTTGAAACTGTGTGGTTTTTTAAAATCTGATTATTCACAGCTTGCTAATTTGTAATTGGACTTTTACAATTCGAAAACCTCCAGATTTCAGAAAAAATAATTTATTTTTTCTTGGTTTAATTGTGGTATTCACACTCAAAACCGTGGAGTAGATTGCTTCTAGTGGGTTGTATGCAGTGTTCTGGAACTAATAAAATATATTATTGATTGCTTAATGAAAAGCACCATGTTCGCACAGATTTACTGTGGGTGAAGATGGATACAGCTACTTCTTATTCTGTTCTGAGGATCACCTGCCATTTTACTTGGGTGTATTGCTGCATATCAAGTGTGTTTTTAAATTAAGTTATGGTTGCCTACAGGGCACTATGTTGGGTGGCTCCATTAAGGTATCCTTATACTTTTCCTTCCATGCAGTGCTACCTGTTGCTTTTAATTTAGCTTAAGATCATCAAAATTAATTATGATAGAGTGTATTAAAAGTTGAAATAGCAAATCCAAGAGTTTTATTAAGTGCCCTTTAGATTTTCTTATGTGTTTAATGGTTTTAGCTTTTTATTTGCTCATCACTGTCTGATTCATCATGATTACTATGAGGAGGATTGGTAAAGTAAAACAGAAATGTCTAACTATGGTGGGAGTAACTACAACTCTTGGTTTCTACCTGGGCTTGATATCTCTACCAGGGGAAATAAATGCACAACTGTTCCAGCAGTGATGGTGGCAACTCATATTTGTAGTTGCCCTTCCCCTGTTGAGGTGTTTGGTCTGTGCACCTTGGCAGCAAAGGAGTGGCTGTGCATAAGACACATGAAAACGCTGCTGGTTGTTCTCCATCATCCCAATGGCAAAAATTCCAGAGCATTAGTGGCATGTCCCGACAACCGTCACTGCACTGTGATGAGTCTTATAGTGGGGAATGAGCTCCCACACTACCTGCCAGACATGACACGGTGTGCCCACTGCACCGAGTGGTTGGGGCAGGATTTATTGGGATTTTTCAGTTCACAGTTGGTAAGGGCTAGTGGAGACCTATCCAGTGGTCCCCTTTAGTGGGCCTGCTTCTGTACTATGTTGGTTGCTGTCCCAGGGCACAGACCCTGTGAGGTGCCCTAGACATAAACACTTGCTGGGATCCTAATCTACTTGGTGCCTAAATGAACAGTTAATTCTGTGGTTGTAATCCACACCATCTAAGCCGTTAGCCTCCCTCTAAAGCAGAGCAAATTTCTTCACACAGATGCTTGAGCTTGCTCAGTCCTCTGCATCTGCTGCATCTCTATCTGTGTCTTACTACCTGGCTGCTCAGGCTGGAGGGACTCAGGGTGGTGGGATGCATCTGAAAGTGGAGAATAAGATCTGGCATTCATTAGTGACATTGGGTTTATAAAGCTCCACACATAAGGGATTGTAACATCCATGGTGAATTGCAAATCATTTACCTAATAACACCATCAATATGGTCTCGGACAGATGGGCCATCTACCAAACTCAACCTGGAAAAGGTGCCACATGTGCTTCAGCAAATATCAAGTATTCATCTTTCTCATGTTGCAAAGTCACAGATTTTTAAGCGAAAAGACATTATAGCTACCTATAACCACCTTCAACCTCCTGCATACTACAAGTCAAAGAATGTCATCTATTAATTTCTTTAACAAACCACGGTTCTTTTGGGGTAAGAGATGACTACAAAAATCATCTTACATAAATGATACAATTCTGGGTAATTGTAATATCCCTTTTGTTCCAAAAGTTAGTTCTCACTGTTTCAAATCCTCCCTTTGCTCCTAGTCAAATTTTGTTTAGATTCACTTTGGATCTTGTTATACCTTTTCCTGCCAGATTAAACTCCTATTTACCATCAGAAGTATTTTTTTCCGTGTAACCAATGTTCAAGTTATCTCCAGGTCATTTGACAGAGAAACGAAATAGGTTGTGCTTTTTCCGTCTCTCACTGTGAGCCGTATTTTGAAGACTGCATCATTGCACCTTTCCAGAATTGCTTCCAGTTCCCTGATATCCTTTTAGAATTATAGTTATTAATTCTGGACACAGAATTCCAGTAATGGTGTCATTGATGCTGCCTTACCACTTTTATCATGTTCCCTTGCTTGCAAATCAATTAAGGATCATGTTAGCTCACTGGAGGAAATCAGGTTCAGCTGGTCATCTGCCATTATAGTAATTTGTTATCAATCTGGAGACAGAATCATTGCTCTCAACAGTAGCTTTCCTCATCTTACAAATATTCCTTGTTTCTAGATAGAAGACCTTGCACTTGGCTGCATTAAAAACTATGTTTGGATCTGAACTGACCTCTCCAAGTGATCCAAGTCACTCTGTACAACTGACCGTTCCACCAATAGGTCACACCCAGCCCTCTGATTAATTGAAAGTAAAAGGAAATAGATTTTTTTCTATATAAATTAGTTTAATGCATGAGGCCATGACCCAAAGCCCATTAGACTCGCTGAAAGAATTTCTATTGAATTCAGGGAGCTTTAGATCAGGTTCTGAGTCAGTTGCAGTTCTACTATTTTAGAAATTGTCCTGACTCCAGGACTGAGCAGAATACAGTATAGGCTTTCCTGACAGCTACAGAATTATTTTTACTTAGTTTTGTCTTTTTTTTTTTTTTGCCAGCAGAGAACAGCTGAACTATCTAGACAGTGTGGGATCAAAAGCTGGCTTCAGAGTCCACACTGGAATAAAAAATAATTTTCAGTAGCTTAACAAGCTAATAGTCTGTGCATGCAGTTTCTGGAAGTATCTGTATGCATGGTCTTAATACGTTTTCTATTTTCTTAAAGAGTACATCTGTTTGTTCAATTATTTTTCCTTAATGACACTAGTGAAAGGCTTGACTTGATAATCCTGAGTCAAAATTCATGCAGGTTGTGAATTTTGTGGAAAACTACAAAATTTCAAATTTTCATTCAAATGTGGGATGTATTTTTTAAACACTGACTGATCTTAATACATATTTTATAATCTTAAAACACTGAATAATGCAAGTTGTCCTTGTTTCAAGAAACTCTAGGAATATAATTAATAATCCTTAACAGGTGGAAAATCTTTTGATAAAGAAAAGAATAAAGATTTTCATTCAACTCAAGTTTTCTGAACCTCAGTTTCCAATATGAAGTGGAATGTATTTCATTTGAATCTCTCCTGCCTATATGAGTTACAAACTAATTTTTTCAATGACTGTTCCTTAGTGTTTTTATGGGTAGCATCTAATGTAGTAAGTCCCTGATCTCAGTTTAGATTAAGGCATCAGTATAATAACTAATAATAATTTTTCAATGGAAAATAAGCTGTTACAGAAATAAAAAGGGGTTACTTTAAGGTGAACATTCTTCAGCATTGGCTTGCAGCCATCTTCAACAGTCAACTACGGCAAGATTTATTGGTCAGATGACTTTCATATGTACAGCACAAATTAAAATCCCAGTCTTGGAAATTTGTGTAACAATAAAACCGTGGACCATGTCTACATCTAGATTGCTGTAGAGGACACCATGAATCCATGTGAATTTAAGAACTATAGCAACCTGCCTCAGGTCACAAGATATCCCCCCAGTTTTTTCCCAAAAATTGTAAGCAGGAGGTTCAAAAAGCGTTTACTGTGTTCTTTTATTGATATTAAAGATACCAATTTTATCTCTCCCAGTGGCTAGAGACAGAAATTTATTTGCTAATTGTTGCCTATGTGCTGTGGCACACAAGGCTGTATCTTTCAATACTAAAATAGTTGAGTAAGCTAATTACACTGATCCTAAAAGATTCAATGCCTGTAGGCTTTCTACGGTGCATTGTGTATTTATACCAGAAATGAAGCCTGTCTTGTCTTCTTGCTGTGCTGTGTGTGGGTTCTTAACCTCCTGCTAAGATCCTAGCTATTGATTTGGGTTGCCTCTCTCTGTAGGTGCCTGGCATGATGCATGATGCCTTATTTCTCACAAAGCATTCAATACCTGCTTCTGAAAATTGGGACTTTTGCTGGTACTTTAAGGTGGACACCAAAAGCACATCTTTACTGGTTAACTGGGAGTACTGCCTTAATATAGGGACTTAAAATCTGGAAATTGCTGGTGGCATGCAGTAACTTGAGCAATGGCAGCAGATGTTATGCCCTTTGCTGAAAATTGGGTGGATAGCATCCTGCCATGCAGTTTATAGTTTGTTGCCTGTGGATTTTCTTGAAACTTCTTGTGTTCTTTCCCTCAAATCGTTTTAAATTTTTTTCTGAAGGAAGATTTACATATCAAGCGATGACTAAGTTTTGCATGTGGTCCTATGTAATAAATTCAATATATAGGTATCACTATGTGAGCCGTTCTTCTATTGCACTGATAATTTGCAGTTCAGCAGCTGTATTTTTATTTGGACATTCCCCAGGTCTGCTATTAAGATACAAGGGGAGCGACTGTGCTTTTCTCTGTGTTTTTTGGTAGCATTCAGATGTAAGAAAGGGGAAGTGACAACTGTAGTGACAATGTTGGGTGCTGTTCAAAAGTTTCATTGGGCAATTTTAACACGTGAAACTTCATGGCAGAAATAGCCAGTTAGGCAGTAAAACTGAGGAAGGAAAACCAGGCAGATTTTCAGAAATGTGTTCCTGGCTGAGTGACAGAGACCCGCTCCGACAAGCATGCAAACATGTGCGTAACTACTTGTGTGAGCAGTGTTACTGAAATTAAAGGAAGGAAAAGGGAAGGAAAGATCTAAAGAGGAAAGGTATTACTACAAATATTTTTTCAGGCTTTCAGCCTTCAGTCTACAGAATAGTTTGGCTTTTACTGCTCAGCTTTACAGAACATTTCAAAAAGTATTGATGTAGTAGAGGCAGGAATATGAGTAATTGAGCAATACAGACTCTTACAGCTCACATTTGTATGACTCATAAGATTCAGGCTATGAAAAGTAGGAGAGGCTTTAATGCAAGGAATAATGCAAACATATTCGTTTCTGTTTATTTTTTCCATCAATAACTTTGAATGACAAAAGATTTCCCCATTCCATTCTATGTTTTAAGGAGGAAAAGTAATTTACTGCTCTGCTTAGCGAAGACCAAGGACAAACGCAGAAAATCCTGGACACTCTTTTGTTGCAGGTTGCAAGTAGCCACTAGGAGGAGCTGACTGCCTTAAAGAGAAGGTACTGGATTGATTTACTAACAATTCCAATAAAAAGTGTTAATAAAATGAGTTCAGTACTAAAAGTAGTGCTAAGCTAAGATAAAGCTGAAGTATTTATATATTATTTACAATGGTTACATAATAACTTGTGGGATAAACGCTCTGTTTAATACTAATGTACTTCCAGGCAGCGAAGATATTCAAGGGCCTGATTTCAAAACAAAACTCGGAACACTGTTCTCTCCTAAAAGGTAAGACCTGATTCATGTCAGTTCCTTAGAAAGAACTGTCCTGTATTTATGCACCAGTGTGGGACACAGATGAAATATCTAATTGAACAAAAAAATAAGAAAAGGTCTCAGTTCTGTATATGTTTGCATATCAGTGTGTGTTAAGCCAGGTGGCCTTGTTCATAAGCATGGCTCTTAGACAAAACAGCTTCTGTTTTTCCATAATAGCCTTTTTTGCTGCATTATAATCTCTTTATATATTTAATACCATAAATAAAATAGTGGCATAGAAGAGAACTATAAATAAAACACTGGCATAAAGGGGATACGCCAAAAGTGATCTCTCAACTTGTTTCTTAATATCAGTGCCATAGTTGAAAGAAAACTTTATTCAGTGCCATACTGGAAGGGATGAGGGAGCAACTGTTGCATACCTCCCCAGACCAGCAAACACAAATAGTCACACTGGGAAAGTTACAAATGGGATTGCTCTTAGTGATTCCTATCAATTGAAGCTTCCTTTTTCTCCTCCTTCACAGGGAACCGACTGCTTATGAAAGATGCCAGAGTGATGATGCTGATGTCTTATTAAGAGGTGTTTTGGAAAAGGTTTTTTAACCAGAGATCAAGTACCATGAACAAAGTATGAGGTATTGCTCTTCTACCCTAATTTACAAGACTGAGTGAAGACTTGTGTTTGGCCTATGATTATAATCACTTATATTTGGTCTGGCAAAGTACACTTCAGGGCAAATACATCCTGGAAATAATGTCTTTTCTTGTTTAAAAAAGGAAGGAGAAAATTTGATTTAGAAAGGTAAATATGAATTTTTTTTTCTTTCTCTAATTTAATGAGAGTCTTAAAATAAAAAATGTTGCAGCTGTTAAACCGTAGCTCAAGCAACTTGGTGAAACAAGGTTTATTCTAGAGATCTGGAAAAAGAAGGAATGAAAGAAGAGAATCCTAGATTCTCTAAAAGCAAATTTCAGTGAGGATGGAGATGGTTGCTATGAAAAATGGACTAAGAATATTATTCTTTGGATAGAGGATGGCAATGATCAGGGTAAAAAGGGACAACATGAGCTGACCATCTGTATTCAACAAAAAGATATTTTTTCCATATTCAAAAGTACACTGCTGTGAGTAGGAATCTTTTCCACACAAATGTAATTAGTATCAGTACAAGAAACCTGTCTCCTCTTTGTTTATAAGCAAGGAAAAAATCCAACAGTAATGACAAAGTTAAAGAATGGTTTCAAAGCAGCCCTTTGCTCTATGAGGAGGCAAGTTGCTGCTGAGCAGCAGAATACTGTTTTTAAGCAGGAAAGATCTCTGCTCCCACTGAGTTCATGCAGAAGGTGATCATCTGCCTGTCACAGGTTGCCCTGTGATTTCAGTGCTGACTTCAGGGTAGACTGAGGAAGGCTGGAAACTGCTGCCTTTCACAGGGGCAAGTTCTTGATTTGGGTGGAAAAAGCAACTCCTGCTGTCAGTGAATTCAAAATACCAGGGGAACTAGGATCTAGGCTTTGAAAAAAGGCAAATGTCTGCATTCAGAACTTGGTAGGAGCTTCTCTGAGGCAGTGTGTTACCTTTGAGGAGAAAAATAACACCCAAACCCAGATGGGAAATGCCAGCTCCTGCTTCATTTTCAGCTCAGCTGAGGTGCTGCCTCTCACAGAAGTGTCTCAGTGTGCCCACAACTTGCCAAACTCAGGCTGGGTCAAGCAAGGGCAAGATTTTGCCACACTGGAAATTTAGATATATGGCCCTATAGTTTCTATTAAATTTGGATGTCAGAGGAGCTGGTATGTGGGATACAGTTGCTGTCACTTTGTGGGATCTTTTAACTGTGAAGGGCATTGATCATGACCTTCTCACTCCTGCTAAGGTCAGGAAACCATATAGCGTAGCTGCTGCTTGCAGAATGCATTTCTTTCGGTGGGAGGTATCCCCACTCCTGAGGAGCTGGTGTTGCAACAAGAGCTGGCAGCTATACAGAACTGCCTGTGGGTGGCAGAGGGTCTTAAACCACTTAATAATACTGACTCCTAATGAGTTTACTCAGATATTCTCAATTCCTTCACCATTGGCAATATTGGGAAGCTCAAAGTAAAAGGGTGTTGATACAGCATACTGTCCCACATCAATTATTTCACCTATGAACTCCAACTGTCTGGTGGCATCTACTTGCCATCACTGGCTGCCCCCATGGCCAGTCTTGTAGACCAGAAGATAGCTGGACACCTCAATCACCCAAGACCAAAGTGGCTTGGCTAAAATGTCGTTAGCAGCTTGAATTAAGCAGCAAGGCTTTGCAAGAAGCAGCTGAGAGATGGGTGTGCATTGCACTTCACTGGTATGCAGCCTCATGTAGTTGCCTTCAAAATTTCTATCTGTAACTGGATGGTGTCCTGTTAAAAAGAAGATTGTTTCTTCATTTCATAGCACAATTTTCCTTGCATGGAGAGCACCTATTTAATGCTATCCTGAATGAACTGTAATTTGAACATGACAAAATAATAGAGAACAACAAGTCTCTGTTAAAGAGTTCTTCTGGGCTAAATTTGCTGGGCTTCTTAATACGGCTCCACTCCCTGTTGACAGCAAAGATCCTTCACACGAACACAAAAACCTGAATAAAATCCAAGATTTTATTCTGTATAACTGTATAACTGTAACAGAAACAAGACAACTCTTCATTCCTCTTTGAGTGAGATTTAGTGTTTAAAATACAGTTGGCCTAATTTTGCTTGGAAAATCTCTTATTCTTTCTATGTCTACATTTTCATGCAAAAGTTTTTCAAAATAAGTGTCTCCCACCCCAGTACAGGAATCTTTCTTTCCTCTTCCCTTTACTTTATGGGAGGGTGCCATGTAACTTGGCAGGCTCCATTCTGCCAAGCTCTTTGGCTCTTATTCCACTATAGAAAATAAGGCAGCTGGGATAAAATCAGGTAATAAAATGTGCTAAAGTCCAGTGTCAAATATAGCGTATGTGACTTCAGTCAAATACAGGGTTTTCACTGTGATAAAGCTTGATTTTTCATCTATTCATATTTTTACAGACAAAAAATGTTACTTGTAGATATCCATGATTTAAAACATTCTTGGCTGATCAACTTTTACTTGATATAAAACTTCCAAAGTAAACATAACCTTTCTTGTGTGAAAGCTGCATATTGTAGTTAAGGATCGGAATCCTCAATTCTTTGTGGGCCTTACTTAGTTAAAGCCATTGATCTCAGTGGAGGCTGAATTACTGCCTCGTCAGTATTAGTAACAGCAGTCCTAAACACTGTTTTAAGAAACCAATACAAACTCCCTGAATAAATTCACCATGTGAGCACATAAAGCTGATGGTTTGATGGACATGGAAGTGCCAACCTTTTCTGCAAATGATCCTTGGTGTCGCAGCCACTATTATATATGAGAAGAGACCTTTTAAGAAGCTGGGTAAACTTGATGCATCCAATATCATTAAACACCTGTTCCATTAATGACATGGAATTTGTCCTGTGTACAATTGCAGAAGTTTCCATCTGACAGTTCATCTGAGAGAATTGGACATAATAAGGAGGGCAGAGGTTCTCAGCTAATGAGCATGTCGAGGTTCTGATCTATTAGGTTAGGTAGAAACTATCCTGTCTTTGAGACTTAAAATAGGACCGGGGTTTTGGCCTTGATTTCAGACAAAATCATCAGTGATTTAATCCTGCAGGACTATTCACTGAAATCAGTGGAACTATTCACAGGAGTAAAAAATGTACTATTGAGCCACAGAAGTACAGTATATTGCCTGTGACATCATTAAGTCTTCCTCCAGCTCTCAGCCCCTCTTCCTCAACATGCTGGCTCATCATCATCCAGAGAGGATGAGTTCAGTTTTGCTTAGCCCTTGCTTAGTCTGCAAGAAATGTACTAGTTGAAGAGTAATTCTTTATAATCTAAATTCTTGAGGAGTGGAAAAGCAACCTTTTTTTTCTTCTCCCCCAAAAGTTCTGTTCTTAGTAAAGTCATAGCTCAATATGCTTAACATGCTTAGGTGAATCATTTTTTGCCAAAAATGTCAATATTATTGAGTTTATAATTTCTCTTTCCAGAAAATAGTAGTGAAAATGTCTGTGAAGATTATTATTTTCGTAGGAGAGCAAGTAAGTTCAGAGAGACAAAAACTCCAGAAAGTATATTTTGCAGATTTCAGTCACCATGGGGGGAGGGGGGAGGGGGGGAAATAGTGAATTAAAACTGTAGAAAAATTTGACCCTCTGAAATAGCGACTAACAGAATTTGGGCACTGTGCTGCAATGATGTCATCCTGGAGCTGCTTTGGTTACTGCTAGTTTGTTCTCTGTGTCGTGACTAATTTCATAATATATGTTGGCCCAGAGAAAACTGTGCTAAATTCTCACAGACACTTATCTCCACTTGACCTCTCTGAAACACAGCCACCAAAACAATAACTGTTAATGAGAGCGCCAGACTTTTGTGCTAATAGTTTTTTGAATGAGACTTGGTGATTTATTCTTATCATCAGGTACTCTATTAGACAGATGGTTGAGGTATGGTATACTTGGGGTGTCATTAGTATTTTAGAGGGAAGAGTGGAAAGAGGAAAATGAACTGAAGCTGCACACCCTGTAAGTGGTAGTTACTGACAGAGTGGTGCTAGGCCCACAATAACAAAAGACTCCAAAACTACAAGTTGAACTGAAGACACAGACAATGTGGTTAAAAAGGCCTTTACAGTCACCTCTTTTATGAGTCAGGCCTAGGAGGGCTGATGTGAAGTATAGTGTTTGGTAGGTCACATGTAACTGCTTGCCCATTATTTAACAACGCCTAAACTTCCACTCATTGCACTATTAAATAAGCTCTTCAGTTAAGGAAGCACATGAGATATTACAGTTTTGCCACAGGTAGCAGATGTTCCCTGTATGAAATTACAGTAATATGATCTGTAATTCTTTTAAAAACTGGCTGTAAACAAATAGAGCTTTTTTTTTTTTTTTCTCATTAATTCTCATGCATTTGCATGTAGTATACATAGCCCTGTGCAAAAAGTAACCATTCAGCTGCATTATCTTTCATTGCCAGCATTGATCTTCAAGGTACGCTCCTTTGGATGGACATTCTTTGCCCTTAATCTAAGACCTAGTCAGTGCTAGAAAGGTCTGGCTGGCAGAATGATACAGGCATAATTTCCCAATACCAGTACAATTTCCATCTCCAGAAAGCATTTTGTCTGTACGCTTCATACTGATAAAATAAGGTATACCACAAACAGTATGCCACGTTTTGTCAGTGTAACCATCTAATTAAAGTGTTTGCTAGCTCAAAAATGTTGTTACAGAATCAAACTAAAAGTTTTCAGTGTCAGCCTAGCTTAAGAGAATTATTTGCTGCTGGCCTGACTTAATATTTACCATTAATAAATACTGTGTTAAGTTGGTCTGTTAAAGGTAAGTAGAGTGGCACCAACTCCTGTATTGCTTGGATGGCACATGCTGAAGACTAGCCCACCTTACAAATATGTACTCAGGACGAATAAAGATAGCTATGATAGTGACAAACAATTGGTTTTATTTTCTATTGCACAGCTTGAATTCTTCTCTGTTCAATGTGTGACAAAAGAAATCCTATATTGTGGCTGCTAAGTCCAAGCAGTACAAATTCCATTTTCACTTAATTTTTTAAGCAACTCTGGTTTTATAGTGTAAGACAGTATTATTCCAGATTGTGCTAATATAGCTAACTTTGTTGCTACTCTATATGAAGTACTATCTACTTTTCATCTTGTCATCTTTATAAAAGTATAAGAAATTATTTGCAATCTTAAATCATAAGTCTCCTTTCAGAACCTGCTGACTGGTACTTCTCCAACATCAATGGCAACTTTGCTAAGGCAAAGTAAATGTCATAAAATATTTAGTTCTACCGCAGACACTGGCAAATAATTGTCATCTGTTTTCCGTTGTCTAGCTGCCTTTCTGTTTTCTGAAACAGAAGCTTCCATTTCTCATCTAATTCCTTGATGAATTCAGTCTCTTACGGGATTGAAAAAATTGTTAGGAAAAAAATGTAAAACATTCTGTTAAAGGAAACTTTAAAAGTTTCATAGTGATTTCCATGTAATTAATTGTTCAGACTGGTTGGGATTTCTTAAAATAATCCAAATAAAAACTCAAGAATGTTTATCTTGACAATTGGAAAATTCTTCAGCTGAATAATATGATTGCTTCTGGTTTTGTCTGGATGTTCTTGTTAGATTCCATTGTAATTCAGTTACTTTTGTCATCAGCTTTACTATTTTACCAAAATGCAACATAAGGTCTGTGTACAGTAGGTAGGTTTTTCAATTGTATCCAACTATTGGCTAACAGGATATAAAATACTTATCAAAATATGTATTCAAGTCCTTATTACTAATGCTTTAAAGCAGATAAAATAGCACTCTGACTTCAGGAATTCTTTTGGCTAAGCATATGACATTAATACTCATTAACATGCTTTCAAATATATTGCGAGAGTGGTAATAAAATCAACACCTTCTAATTTTTATATTGAAACTAAGCCAAAGTGCACTTGGTCTTGTCACTACATAGCAATGTGCATGATACTTAAGATATCAACATAAACACTGAATAAAAACATAGTTTCTTTATTAAGTGAAGACATGTTGCAGTTTTATCACGAACCGATATTGTTCAACTACCTAAGTAAAATGCATAGTAAAGGACTAAGAGTCAGGCAGGACGGTAAGAGATGAGATCAGTTTTTGTTTTCACACTTAAATGTTTTCATAGTTTGTCACTGTTAGATACCAAATAACACCCAGAAACCTAATTCCAGTTTTTATACTTACTGCTTGCTGTTTAGATAAAGTCTCAAATAGTCGCTTAAGCTTATGGGCAATATTTGCCTAGAGTAACGCATAATCACAGACATTTTCTGCATTATTTCAGATCAGACTAACATACGTACATTAACAGTGGAATCTGCTCACAGCACACTTCGTTTCAGTAAAATTCAAATTCTACAACCTTATAAAATGAGTTGCAAATTTCATCACTGCTGTGAAATGAAGAAGATACAGTTTTAGATAATGTGAGTCTGTGCTTATTTATAAGCAGTATTGCTAAACATTTTGAAGACAAAAATACATAAATGTAGACAGATATTTGCTTCCAGAGCCCTGAATCTGCAAGATTATTTATCTGGGATAAGCTAAAATTTGTTGTGGGATCATTGTCTTTTCATGTACAGTACATGTGAGACATTTCTGTCTCAATCCTATCCCGTGGCCTGTGTGAATTACTGTTTTTTTTCTGTCCAGTCCCTAGCAGATTTAGAACACAAATCACTGCAGATCTTTATCAGATACTTTATTGTAACATCACAATTGTGGTCTAGGACTGATAGGGCAATGACATGTAGGAAAAAAAGCAGTTACTCTCTTTCAGGCAGAGAGCTTTGATGCTAGCAAGAAAATGTAGAGAAGTTTTGTTTTGTAAAGCCCTTACTAATTGCACCATTTATGAGACAAAATAGCAATGATTTCATTTACAGAATTCTGAATCTGTATCATTGAAATAATGAGGTCTCACTGAAGTAATTCTCTCTCTTTCCCAAAACTTGCTGTTTTGGTTTTGGTCAAGAATAACTGGCTGAGGCTTCATTTTAACTTTACAGTTAGTTACCCAGCATCCTCAGATTTGACCTTCTTCTTCAGTCTCAGTTATTGTTCCTAATTTTGCTATATGCTTACCTCTCTCATTCTATTTTACTTTCTCCTCCTTTAAAACTTCCTTTACAAAATCATTATGCTCTGTGCCAAGTAAATTTTTCGTGAAATATTCTTTATAATGCTTTCAACTCTTCTAATATCAGAACATGGACTGCAGTGTTTCAAACTGATTTGATATTTTAAGAAATTTTCCTACGTTTTGCTATTCTAGTTCAATATTAAGAAGAACAAAGAAGAAAAAGAAGAGCAAAACCTGTGTTATGAAGGAAGAACAAGTGCTTCTTCCATTTTTTATAGAATTTTTTTGATATATTATGCCTTGCTGCTTCTGTTTGACACCTGAAGAAGAGTTGGTCCCCAAAGCTTTTCTTTTTTTTTTTTTTTCCAACTTTAGAAGCTGATCTAATAAAAACAATGTTTAACAACCTTTTCTTTTAGCCCTCATGGCTGCAGCAGCACTACCACTGTGTTAGTGGTATTCACTTTTCCACTGTGATTTATAGCAAACAGTTTTTGAACTCTTATCAAAGCATAAACATATTGTTACCATTCTCTCCATCATGGAAACAGCTACAACCAAGCATCATAAAAAAGTTTAGCCTGTAGCAGAATCTTGTTCTGTGTGAACACTCTGGCCAAGTGAGTTTGCACATTTTTCTATGAAGTGCAAATCATGCAAGGAAACTCTTGCTGTCCTGTGACTCAATAACCATTAAGCTGCAGTTATACACTGAAAGACATATAGAGGTATAGCATAAATCAGTGAAAAGGCAGAAGGTCAAGTAGTTAGGATTTCTTCAGTTTGTTGTAGCAGAACTGGTTCTAATAAATTTTGAGGTATTGTCACCTGAATTTTACTTTGTAAACAGTTTTAGGAAAGTTATTTTCATAATAGAGAACCTAAAACTTCTTGAATTTTTTATGTTGGAATATTATTCAGATGCATACTGCAGTGTTTCTAGGATTCACTTTTTCCCACTGAAAATGTTATAGCCCTACATTATCTAAGAAACTAATTATTTTAATTCCCCTAAACTTTTCTTTTTTGAATGAATTCAATGGAACTGTTGTAGAGCACAGTACATTGTCTTAGAAGGCGCAGTTTATTCATCCACCTTCAGTCTTTTCAGGATGGAGTCTATGCCATTTAAATCTCTCATAACGCTTATGGCCATATTTCTTCCTGAGTAGTGGGTTTATCTGTGGCATTCATATGAAATAGTAAGTTCATCAGGATCAAGAACTAGAATTTCCATGAGAAGTATGCAGCTATGAGGAAATGTACCTTTAACATTAAAATAATTCAAGGCAAAGCATTTTTGATGATTTTGACAAATCTGGACAAAAAAAAATCTGCACTTTCACTCCCCGAAATTAAAGTGAATTGTTTTATTTCTGAGGTTTTTCCACTGCATTTTGGTTGTTTGGACTTATTATTGTTTTATTATTTGACTTATTACTATTTTCTTCTACCATCTGAAATGACTGATTTCTGTCCCCAGGTAAATTGATTCCTTTTCTGATGTCTGTCTTTTTCTTGTAGATCAGAGTTCCAATATGGCGATGGTCTTGAAAGAGAAGCACTGAATACACAGCTCATTTATCAAGGCAGAAGTGTTTAACTATGACCTTAAGCACATGCTGCTGCTTGTTAGTTTAACTGAAGCTACACAAACACGATAAAAGGTAACTGACCTTTATTCTGTGCTCTAGGTATCTATTTGATGATGATCTCACTTTGTCCAGAGGTTTAACAAGTGTTTACTTTTTAACTAACTCTCTGATTACATGATCCTCTTTTCCCCGACTCTCTTCCTTCATCATATGATACAGCTTTTTCTTAAGTATCTGACATTTCAAGTGAGGGTCACTGTATTTATGCAGTGCCAAGAACTAGGAACAGTCTTATGTGCTGAGTGTGCTCTTCCCCATTGTTCTGCAAATTAGTCAACATGAAACCAAATAGTGATAATGTGTTGTTATGATTAAGGTTAATAAGCTACTGATTATCTCCATAGACTACAGTTGCAGACACATTATTTAAATGGATTACTTTGTTGAACTAGTCGATAAAAGATCCAAATTTCCCCTTGTTGTGATAAAAGATGTTATAAGCCTTTAGAAGGATAGGGAAACATTACACAACAGGAACAGTTTACTCTGTCCAGCACATTACAGATTTATCTTATGGTGACTATAGCACACTATAGCTCCAGAAAACATTGTCTGGTAACAAAAAGATGGTCCTCTATGTCTCTGAACTAAGCCACTTGAAAAAAAAACAAAACCTGTTTTAAGCAACCTATTACTACCTTTCTGGTGCATGCAACAAGTTTAACAAATGATGGTGTTCAGTTAACCTTGCTTTCTAAACTTGATCAACATGCAAGGCCACTAGTTGTATGTAATCTGATCTTTACCAGCAGTGCTCTAAACATGAATTCAGTAGCTCAAGCCAACTATCTTTCAGTAAAACCACTGAAGATAGGGCACTTAATAAACTTTAAAAAAAAAAAAAAAAAAAGCCCCAAACAAAAAAAAACAAACATAATTTTAGCTGAGTCTTTGGCAAAACTGCCAGCCTGTAAAAACACTTTCTAACCTTCAAAATTAACAAAAGTTTTTAAAAGAACAAGCTTTAAAACCCTCTTATATATGTTTATAGGATACAAAAATCTCAGATCAGAGATTATGGGTAGAATTTTTTAAAATTACATTTTTTTGGTCCTGTAGTAGTTTTACAACTCATTTCAGATCATTTGCAATTTTGAAAATGCTGACCAGAATACCTTTTTCTTCTGTAGCTCTGTAAGAGGATAATTTCCTTTGAAACTCAGTCAAATCTAGATTTCTCCTAATGACAATGCTTGTGCTATATTTTTCATTAGTCCCAGGAAAAAAACAGCACAATAACTTGGAAAAGCTTTCTCTGACTTTTTAGCCAAGGGTTCTGAGTGCTACCAACTAGGTCATTACTGACAAGCTTGTATTTTTACGCTTTATCACGCTGGTTGACACTCACATACCCCAAAGAAGAGTAGCTGAACATCGAGTTAAGAGCACTTGTTCTGCCAAAAAAGCAAGGTGCATTGTGCAAAAGTGCTTTGATAATCAATTATTAAGAATCCACAGATGACAACTCATATACATGTATGTAAGTTGATAACCTTTGGGCACTTAATCCCCAGAGATCACAGCAGACAGTGGCAGAAAGGATCAAGGGAAGTGATAATGAAGTCAAAGTGATGGTGAAGACCAAATTCAATCTAGTCTAGCCCTGAGAAAGAAAAGCTTGTAGTGGCTTCATAAAACAATGTAGTGTACCATGCAACACCACATGAAAAGGTAAGTTAAATCTCCAACTTCCTCTCTTGCATTTGTTTTGAGAAGTCCTTCTTGCTTCTGTTCACCTTTTTGTTACAAAGCATGTACCTGAATTACTAAGTTCTCAAATTCCGATCATTTGTTTTCAAATCTCTCTTGCTTACCTTCTTCTTCCGTAACCAGCTTCACAAGACATAAATATGAAGTTATTCAAAAAACAGGAAAAAATGGAAGCCTGATACTTGACTGACAAACTGTAAGAATTTTTTAAGCATACAGGAAAATGCAGGTCGCATGCCTGTATCACAAGGTGTTTGTGTGAGAGAGAAGTAGTAAGATAATTAGTTCTATCCTTGTGTATTTTTACGGATGGGGTGAAAATTTTCTTTTTGCTGCGTGAAATTGAAATAAAATATCTCACTGTTAGTAGCTGAATGAAAAGGTAAAATTCAAGAGCTGATGCTGCAAATATTCAATTTTATATGTGTAAGATAGGCACTTCATTAAATAACAAGACACAATATGTGTCTCAGCATCTCTCTCTTATTTAGGCAATTTATTAAATCTATATATACCTACCTATATAGAATAATTAGCCCAACCACCCACCGTGATCACTGAAATGATCATTATTATAGCTAGGATCAAGAAATATCCTTTCTAAAATATCATAAGAGAAAATTAGGGCTACAAAATTTACATGCTGATAAGAATTCTGGAAATTATATACTGGGTGTACACAAGCTGCATTTTTACTTGCAGTACTTCAAAAAATGTAGCCCATTACAATTTCACTAGCTAGATTAGGAGTCAAATCAAGTCTTAAAATACATCAGACAGATATAAGCAAGCGATCTGTCTTTTTCATTAAGATAATTCTCTCTTTCATTTCCTCCAAAAAAAAGAATTTCTTTAAAAAAATCTGAAAACTTGCTTAAAACCTCAAATTAAGAGAGTAGAGGAGAGAGAGGTTCTGGCTTTTTTGTCATTTGGAAAATGCAAAGAAACCGCATTGTTTAAAAAGAACCAGGAAGCATGGTATCACTGAGAAGATTAAAGAAGACACTCTGTGTTGTGTGTCCTACGCTATTGTAGGGTTGGAGTCTTCTACCATGTCAGACAAGTCATATGTGTTCTGTGTATGTGCCATTCATCATGGGCAATTAAATATAAAGGCATGAACTCTAAATCAGAACTTTCTATGAATTGCTATGGTCCGGGGGATAATTTGGAAAAGTATCATTACATGCTTGTCTTGTTTTTACACTTTTTTTAACAGGCAGCCATTATTAGTCACTGACAAAGTTGGGACATTGGATTACATGGCTCCCTTTGAGTTCTTGATTGACTACAGCCTGTTCTTAGGACTACTCTTGTCACACACTTTAGACAATACAAATGGGACTTAGAGACACTGAGGCATCACTTTTGTTTGCATTGGCAGATTTTGAGTGTAGTTGTGCCGAGAATAGAAAGGCCTCCTCCTCTGCCAGCCCTCTTTCTGTAAGGAGTGGAAAGAGAATGCAAAAACACAAGCCAACTGCTTGGGCACACTGGGGGTATAAACTTCTCCTTAAGTATTTCAGAGTTGCTCCCTGGAACAAAAGGGGAGCAGAGAAAGGATGTCTCTCGGGAGTCATAATTCACGTTCCAGTCTGCTTATTGAATGGGGCAGCTCCTTGAAAGATTCATAGATTTTAAGGTCATTTATGATTGTCTTGCCTGGCTTGTGTGACACAAGCCATAGAATTTCATCCCTTCAGTGTTGCCTTCCAACCCATTACGATTATATATTACCCCAAGTATATATGTACTTAATGATTCTCCAGTAATAAAAGAAATAAAATATTAACGGCCATAAACACAGCAACTTGTCTGGTGCTACTAAAGACCAGAAAGCGCAGTGTTGCTTGTCAATTTTTAAGTCGTTTGAGAGGAAAAATAAATATCTAAAAATACTTTGAATGCTCCTGATAGGGTTTCTTCATGTAAATTGAAGGCCATGAAGAGAAACAAAGCATTCTGTCCTATTATCTCTCTATTTGGGGGAACAGTATCCATTCCCCCATCTGTGCTGGCCTTTTGCAGAGTTACTGCCGCAGATGTAAGCAAAGGGGCACAGAGAAGAAGCAGAAGTGGCAGTATTATCATTGTAGAAGATGAATGTAGTGGCACTTCTAATTTATTTAGTATTCAGGATTTCGACTTTAATTAGGATTCTTTTGTCACATCATTCATCAAATGCACTTGAAAGAAATGGAAATTAACACCAAAGTTTCTGTTGCCTCAGGCATGCTTTTAGTACTTCTACTCGTTTTGGTTTATTGTTGTTCAGTTCAGTGAAATAGTTTATTTGTGATAGTTCACTTAGCTGTAACTGAATTTCAAAAGGGGTAGAATGAATACATGCTCTTTAAAAGTGCTTGTTTGTGAAGCCCCTGTAGCTCCTAACACCTCTTTTATCAAAAAACAATTATTTTTCTCTCTTTTTCTTTTTCTTTTTTTTTTTTTTTTTTATGATTGACTTCTGTGTTGTATAATGTAACATAGTATACCAGCTTTAGCCCTAAGAAATCATTATCGAGCTAGCTAGCAGAGGAAGACTTTGTGACTGCTGGAATGCTAGTAAGTCACAGACTGTCTATTACTTATAAATTGCACTTGTGTTTAGGTGAAATAATATAACTTATTTGCTGAAATCATTCCTGTTTAAGATGAAGCTCAGTATGTCTACAATAATACTGTCTGCATGGGGAAAAGTTCCTGCATTAATTATTACTCCAACTCCATACCTGCCATTGTAAAATTTACTGTCCTGGCATAACAGCAGCTGCGTTGACAAATGGTGCTCCTTATATCCAGAGCTTCCAGCTCATATAGCAGAGGTCCAGTCAGACATTTGAATGAAAAGAATGTGAACCAATATTAGTCTTAGGCTACACATCATATCAGCAAGGCTACTACTGTCAGCACAAAAATCATTAGCTGGTGTCCAAAACTCATTCTTAGTTTAAAATCAAAAGTTTTATTAACCAAGTATTTTTGAGAGCTCTGCGACTAATGAAGCCTGGTTTGTGGTGCTTGTGGAGATGAACTGCAGAGTCTAAGCAAGTGCAAATTCTGACTGTAGATTTTCCTGCAGTTTTGGAATTTGAAGGTTTCTTCCTTCTGGAATCTCTGGTGTCCAGTAGGATGTGTAATTTTATGTAGCTTTTCCAGAAGTAGCATCTGTTTCTCTCTCTCATTCTTTTTTATGCTTTCTTGTGCTGATTTTCAAAAAATCAATAGTGAAGTTCAAAGAAACTTTGCCCTTTTTGCGACACCTTCTCATATGTACCTGAAAGTTAAATGGACGAAGAAGTAGAAACATTTCTACATATCCACTCCCACACAATTTTTCATAGGAAATGTTGCCAATACCCAATGGTAATATTTTGGGGGTATTTAAAACTTGCATTCCTATTACCAAACCTTTTAAATAGGTCTAGAATATCTCTCCAGCTTTTCGTCGACGTTACAGGAGCTAGAAATTACACTTCAAAAAAGCAGACATTCTCTTAGAAAACATTTGATGCTGCAAGTTGGATGTATACTGAAAAGTTATAACTCTTACAAGCCTACAACACAGCCAGGGCTTTGAAATTGGAGATAGGTTTCTGCTCGAAACAAAATGTTTAGCACACTTTTCAAGGGAGCCATAAAATGATAAATAAGAAACATTTGAGAAAACCAGAATTACCTATTAGCTCATCTACCTCCTCACTGAATCAATGAAACATTTCAACTAACGTAAGTTGGAACAAGACCAAACTCCTCACAGGTTTTTGAACACTACCAAAGAAACAAGACACTTTGTACACCATCATTCAAATATGAGAAACTAACGTGTTTCAGGACCCTTTGCACTGACTGACTTTTGCAGTATATTAACTCTGAAGTATAATACAGTATTTCTAAGAACTCAAAATATATATTTTAAGTATAATGCAAATAAAAACAATGGAGTCTATATGTTTGAGTAAATTCAGCTAGTTATAGGTTGTTTCAAATAGCTGGTACACTGAAACACAAGTATATTGGTGAAATTATTAAGGACATCAATTTAGTCTTAAGGAAAAACCCTGACAGCAGAAACTGCAGCGGTGGCTGAAAGATCTCTTTTATAATAGGACATCATGAACGCAGATTTTGTGGGTGCCTAAAGCCAGTTCTGAGTATAAATAAATTGTAGCTCTGAGAATATTATCTATGCCTTGTACTTCAGAGCTGTCAGTCAGTATTTTTGATCATTAGCCATCTGTGATTATTTTAATTTTTGCCAGCAGGAGAAGGAACTCTTTTCCACCAGGGAGCTCTGTTATTACAATATAATTTATATGTAAAGAGCTCATTTCATTAGAGGAAAAAAAAACTTTTTACATAGGTTTTTTTTTTTTTTTTTTAAAGTTTAAAAGAAACTTGTAGCATTAAAATAATTATAGTGCATTTCTTTTTGTATTGATATCCTTGGCGTGGTCCATGTAAAAGTAATTAACATCTTACTGGTGTCTTTAGCTCAGTTTTCGTTTAGCATCCAGTATGGAAGATTTAGAAATTGAGTCAATCATGGACCTGAACTATTAAACTAGAGAAATTACTATTTTTCAGTTCCACTTAAAATTACTGCATTTTAGACCCTAACTACGTCTTCACAACATGCTAGTTAAAATCCTTACAGGGTCATTTTAGGTTTGCCTCCCATCAGTCTGTTGAAAGAATGACTTTATAATGACCTTGTTTTTACTAGGAATGACTTGCTGAAATGAAAATGTTGCATCTCCCTGATTTACTAAAATGAAACTCTGCCCAATGTTATAGTATAAAGATCTACTTTTATTGGCATTGTAAATGCTGACACTATAAACTGAGTTAAATTGGTTCATAAGAATACTAACGTAAAATAAATTAGTTTATAAGCTTAGCCAATTCTGACTTTTTTTTTCAAACTATCCCTGATTGTCAATGGTGCCAAATACCTGTTGTCACTCTTTTCGGCCTCAGGTCTTGGAGGTCTTAAAATTTGAAAGTATTCAGGTGAACTTAAAAATAAAATCTGCATCAGTATGGCTGACTACACACAGTGCCTGTGTTTAATGTCCTCAAAAGGCAATGGAGTTCTGTGTATACCAAGAACAGTTCCTATGCTTTTATATGTGTACACAGAAGTCTTCTGTTTCATGCACCGTAACTGTGGTACAGATAATGTCTGTATTTTCAGGTCTTCTCTCAGAGATTTGCAAGAAGCCAGTTCTAAAAGCAGTGAAAATTGACTACAGCAGTTGAATTGCCTTTTCTTGGTATAACTAAACTTTGAGGCTGTAATTACATTAAGTTCTCAAAATAACTTACATTATGTATTTGACTTCTGAATTTCAACCAATTCCGTGATCTAACATATAAGGTCAGATGAATAGTCACTGTACACAATTGTACCCATACTTCAGCATTTACAGAGCATTTCTGTTTTACCCTATGTGATACGGATTGATACCCTATATGATATGGATTTATGACATACAGATATGCTGCACGTAACAGTTCTTCCAACATCTTTAATCAGTAGGATGAGGTGAATTTTAGTAAGCTGTGTGAGAATTAGTTATAAAATCTCTCTAATTAAAAAAAACCCAACATTGTGAGGACATAAAATTTTTCTTTGTAGTTACATTATGAGGCAAACAGCAAGAAGGAAAAAGGTACATTTAAATAGAAAGAAAATTTTAATGTAATAATTAGTTGCTTGTACTAGCAATTACAATCGGACTCAGTGTTCAGATCTTGCATTCCCAGGTACCTTGGGTTTGCACATACGTATCACCTTACTATTGTACCAACAGATTCGCCACAAGAAGATTCCTAAGCAATAGTAGCAATGGAAAAGATTTCTTTTTTTCCCCTCCTCACTCTCTTTTTTGATGTCTAGTGAGAGATTTGGTTTTTAGCATTTCCAATGCTGTGCAATACAAGCTTCTTTCTTCATTTCACAAACGTAGTAATTTACACTGTTAGTGCAACTCAGCAAGAGTAAATATGTAAGGCAAAAGACCCGACTTGAGAATCTGATGACCACACTACAAATAACGGAGTGGGATGTAGGGAGATCGGTTACCTCTAGGTTAGCTCTTGTCCAGTTCCATGAAATGAGCACTCTCCTGGACTTCCAACTCTGAATCAGTTTTGTTCCGAAGGAGCCACATCTGTTATGCGACTCACAGCAAGGTAAAAAGGAACTGCTGGGACATTCACTTCAGAAGTGCAGGGGTGATCTAATATAAAACACTAATGTAGCCACACCTGCAAATCCCGTGAGATCTCTGCTTCTCTGTCATATTCGCTGAAATTAGCCAGTGAGTATGTTGGTATAAGGATAGGAATAGGTCATGCACACTTACATCACAAATATATAAACCACCTCCTTCTTGACAAACAGCCTAAAAAGTGACAATTAAAAGGTTTAATGAAGATAACATTCCATAAGCATCTCTGAATGTATGATAAGTTTTGGATAAAGTAACTTTTGAAAATTTTAATTGCTTGCGATTTGTATAGTAAACAAAGTATTAGAAGAATGATCAGTACAGGTTTTTCTACATTTTTGACAAAACTGCCTTCATAAACCATCCTGGTTCTGTTAAACAAAAATATCCTTGGGACAAGCTGAAAGTAATTCACTTTTTACCTCTTTATTGCCAAATTTGATTTGATTTGATTGAATCTATATTTATCCTCATGTGGCTCCTGGAGCACTCACGAACTTTCATAATTCCAGTCTATCAGGGCAAATCTGCAAGTAAAAAAACTCACTTTTATCAGCAGGTATTCAACGAATGGCAGGTGGCAAATAAAGCACTTAGTGAATTGTTTTAATTGCATTTCTCTCCCATCTCCCAGAACTTGAGAAAGTTTTAGAAAGCTGGAGATGAGCAGGATGGATTTATTTGCAGCTTTAATTTCGTTCTAACACTGCTTGCTTTCAGAAACGACTTACTGATATAATTTCACCGCCTTTCATGTATAGATGATATTTAAACTGGTACAACAAAGGGTATATTGTAGTGCAGTAGACATGTACATCACAACAAATATGAAAGCAAAAAGCTAAATTTGCTGCACCTACTCAAGAACATAAAGAAGCTTTTAATCTGAGTCAGTTGAAATGGAGTGCAGAATAAAATCCTTTTCTCTTGGGAATTAAATAGAAATGAAGGTTAGCAGGTTTAGCTGTAGTTATGTTTTCTGCCATTGGTTCATTTCATAGAATTATGTCAGTACAGTGCTACAAGAAAATCATTAACTGCAAAGTTCAGTATTGAGCTCGAAAACTTTTTTGGCTTACATCGTTGTTACTATTTTGCCTTGTTTCACGCGACAAAGAGAGCACAGAAGATAACGCATACCCTGTATTAATGAGCATTTGAGGTTGGGCTGGAGATTCTTGAACAGAGTGAACATTCTTCAGTGAATGAAGCTGCTGAAGTTCCTTACACATAAGCTTTGTCTATGGCTGCAGCAATTTTAAAAACCCACTTAATTTCAAAATAATCATGTTTAATTTCTTTATTTTTAAATTTTTGACTGGGATCTCTAGATTTAGTAAGTTTAGCCTGTGAAATATCAACTGTATTTATGGGAACATGTGAAGGAATCTTTTGGTGTATAGCTACGGCAAGAAACTTTATCCTGTAATAATCTCATACTGCTGAAGTACCTCCATAGAGACATAAAGACTTAGTGTAGTCTGGAGATATGAGCAGACTGAGGATCAAGGACTGGTAATTATGCACCATTCTTGTTTGATCTTCTGTGCAAAGTAAGGTGAGCGATACCTGTTTGTTCCTAAGAAAACCATGTGAAGCCTTAGGCAGTAAGATTAATTATGATAAAGGATAATTAAAGGAAAATATATGGATAAAGGGATCAATTAAAAAAAGGTGAAACTAGAACTTGACTTCTCTTTGTTGTTCAGAATCCACATGGAGACAGTGTGTCTGAGGCCTGTTTCATTTTTTGAGTTTTAATTGTTCAATATTGCACAGCATGAATTTCTGCAACATACAGGTGGCATTAGATGGCATTTGAGAGAGCTTGAAAGGGTAATCAAGTGCCCTCTGCAAAGTGTGTCATCTAATACCAAACAAAAAAACTCCACTGATCTGAGAATACTCTTTTTCTAAAATCAGGAGTGAACCAGCATTTCAGAACCAAGCCAACATTTCAGGGTAGTCGCCTCAACTTGGAGATTTTCCATGAAGATAAGAATGGTGTCAGTTCTATTCTTCTATATTTTTTCCTTCCCCCCTCCCCCCACCCTGGCTTTGCAGCTCTTCTCCATGTCTCTTACTCTATTGAACATGTAGCCATACTATGCCTTCTATAGGGAGAAGTACCACATTTGAGGTTTTCTGAAGTGATAATATTATATGCAATTGTCTGAGATCTAATAATTACATTTTCTAGCCTTTAGACTTTAAAATGAAATTAAAATGCTTAGAAAAATGCTTTTGCTACAACTTAGCTTGTCCACCCAATCTTCATTTGCTTCATATATGTGTGTTAACCGTCAGGTACCTGGGAAAGACCTGGAATTCCATAGCCCGCAGAAAGGCCACAAGAGAGAATTTCCTTGAGAAGCTTGTTGGAGTCCTCTTGCTCAGGTTCTGAGAGAGGTGGATGGTGTGTGAAGAGATGAGGACTAATATGTTTTCCTTTCCATTTTCAGTTAAAGGTATAATCCACTGAAGGTGGTGGCATGCTCCTCTTGTGGTTCAAATGCTAACCTAGGACTCAGAAGAGAAGGGTTCAATATCCTGCTGTGCTACAGACTTCCTGAGCAAGCAATCTGATGTTTCATTTCCCCAACTCTGAAAAAGACATCTATTCACCTATATTCTAGGGGGTTATTCAGGTAAATATACGTAAATATTAATGTTCTTAAGAGGATTACATTTAAGATATACATATATAAGAATTTCTCAAGATGTTTCTGTATGTAATACCTTTAGCTAGAGACTGTAGCCTATATTCAAATCTGAGCATACAGTGTTTATTTACTATGTTAGGAATTTTGCTTGACTAAGAATGAAAAAATGAGTATTACTCTGAAACTTAACAAGATACTTTTATTCCTACTTCATGGTAAAGTAGGAAGTTTAGTTCCAAGGCCAGTAGCAACCAAATATATTATTTAAAAAGGAAACAAAATACAGCCTGCTGGGCATTCGTTTGCTTAAAGGAGTTCTTTGTATTTACAGTTCTAGAAAAAAAAAAAATCCTTGTAAGACATTCAGTAAATACTTTAAAGCATACAACATT
>NW_009222389.1:138530-139091 GCF_000690835.1 Fulmarus glacialis | reverse complement strand
GATTACTCAAAGGAAAACTGAAACAAGAAATAATAAGGTAGTATAATGGGGAAAATTCCTGCCATTGTAGTTCAAGAGGAGAGACAGTCACCTTCAAAAGATAATTAAGAACTTTGGGGAACTGAGGTCACCTTCAAGGGACACTCTGGGGCATTTGATTTCTGAATTTGTTTATCTCAGTTTGGTATTTAAAGTTAGGTAGTTATGAGTTTGCCCATTTCCCTCCCGCCCCTGTTTGAGTCTACTATTTCTTGAAAAATGTATCCAGTGTGATATAATTCCATTAGCTGTGATTCTCTTTTATCCTCAAAATCCTCATGCTTTCCTCCTCTAAGTTTGTTACTGATAGTTTCACTGAGTTGCTGTGAAATTGTTTCACAGAGATGTAGTCTGAAATGCTCAGAATAGTCAAGAGCCAGAGAATTATATGTATTTTATGGCATTGTAGGAAGTTTTTAAAGGATTTAAGTTATTTTTTACTTCTGTCTTTTCATTACCTTAATGAGAAAAAGAAAGAAAAAACCAAAAAAAACCCACAACCCCCCTCCACCCCCCCAAATA
>NW_009222389.1:131798-138515 GCF_000690835.1 Fulmarus glacialis | reverse complement strand
CTTTCCCACATTCCCTCTTTCAATGTCTCCTCAGCAAGACTACAATTCTCCAGAGTTGATTTTCCTAATAGAGTCCTCCCTGACTATGTTGGACAAATGTCATGTCCCCTGGCTCTCTCTCTCTTGTAATGAAAACAGACCTATTGCCAGCTACACCTTGCTGATTGCTTCCTACCTGCTGCTAAGGATAATTTGTGCAGTGTAAATGAAGACTTCAGTAGTTGCTGTAGGAAAAAAAGCTACAAGAAGGGACTGCTATTCAGCATTCACATAAAACAGCCACTAAAGAAACAGTTCTGATTAGCTGAAAATGTGTAAAGTGTATAAAAGATCTTTAAGTTTTCACAATCTTAATTATACCAGACGTCATAAATAAGTGTTTCAACCTGAAAAAATGAATCACATATGTTTGCATCTTTTCATTTGCTCAATCCCATATCAAGAATTTGTATGTATTTGTTTTCTTTTTTGTTCTGGTGAATACTTATTACTGGATTGTTTTTTATTGTTTGAAAGTAAGCAATAAAGGAATTTGCTGTTGTTACTCTGCAGAATATTGTGGCCATTTGGAATGTTGATGTTCATATTTGTTAATTGCCCCCAAGATAACATCTTACCTCTGAAAGAGCAAAGCATTACATGTAAATTACAGACAACGGTGAGTTGGAGTGGGAGACTGAAATACCGGCAGTTACAGACAGCAAAGCCATCTGCTGTGTACGACTTCAGATCCACCTGGTTTGCCCCATCCCTGCTTTGCAACAGGTCATGCTGCCTTCTGTTTGTCCCATGCTATGAGAACAATATGACATACATGTGGGAGCAGGAGCATTTATCATATACTTTTCCCCATTCACCATGTGTAGATAAAGGAAAACATATTCTTTCTAGCTACTGAAGGACGGCTGTTCTATTTTACCTCCATTTTCTTGGCACAGTCTGGGATTTAATTGGGAGGTACAGGGAGTAGAGGTGGAAACAGTCACTAAGAAACTAACTACCACTAAAATACATTGTCCTTGTGCTGAAGAACCAGCTGACAAATCCTAGATGAGACATTCAGTGCATTTTCTAGACCAGCAATTCAGGTATGTTTGGATAATTACCTAACAGTTTACCTGCAGACTACACACACAGCTTTCATTTCTGTCTTCTGCAAAGAGAGAAGCAAAAGAACCGCATCAGTAATCGGTATATTTTATATACCCTATCACTCAATCCCTTTCTTAGTCTCATGGGTTAGGATCCTCTCCACACACACACACACATTTTCCTTTTGTCTGTTCTGAGTAATATTTGAAGCATCTGCTAATGCTAGTTTAAAATACTTTCTGCAGTTTGACAGCTAGTATTTCATCTTGACCCTCTCTAATTGTCCTTCCAAATTTGTCTCTTTTCACACTTCTTACCAGCCTCCTCAACAAATTGTTTAGACATTGTAAAATGCTGGTCCTACTTCTAAGTGATATTGCTCTTTAACACGCCTAGACACTCTCTCTGCTTCGATTGCTTTAGCTCTTTTCACCTCTAAAGACATAATAATCTAATTCATAATGCTTTTTCTGAGGGTCAGAAAAAGACCCCTTTACATATACTACTGACCAAACTGTAAACCTTTTATTCACCTGAGTGCTTGGACAACAGCAGCAGCTCACCAAAATGAAAACAGATCCACAAATCGGTCTGAAGTGCCCAAAGCCTTAAAACACAAAACTGCAGTCTGCAGAAAGAGAAATGAAGCAAATGCTCCAGGTTATAACGACTGAAGGTTTTACTGAGCTCCCAGAGGACCTGAAAAGTCCTGAAAGATCTGAAAGGCCCCAGCCTCCTTTGGGAATCAATAGACTTCCTCTCTTTTCAGGCTTCAGCCCACTCAGGCAATAGCACTGAAAGGCTTGTAAGACAATAAGACTCTCAGCTCCATCCTTCATCCATGCTGCAGCGAGCCAAGCTGTGTTGCGGGTTTTTCTAGTTAACTCTTGACTTTTCAACACATCAGAGTTCATCAAAAGTTACTGAAGGATTTTGTTTTCTCAAAATAAGGGAACCTTTTACATATGTTGTTCAGTGTTTTCTGAGTTCTGGAAGGGGAACAAAGAACAGTTTGGTTTGTTTCATGTCTCTTCCAATGAGCAGTGCCTGGGAAGAACATCACTTCTGAAGCAGATCTGTCAGCAGCATCACTCCTGCCCTGAATGGTGGAGTGGTTTACCATTGTTTTTGAGGTTCTTTTGAGGTTCCCATGGTCCAGAAGGCTTGGAGTGTCATTTCAGTGCACTGGATGTTATTACTGTTCAGCTGTAATCACAGTTCTGGGAAACTCTGGACCCCAGCAGAGGGATTGTGCTTCTGTTCAAAGCCATCTTTACTAATAACAAGATTGTTGTTCATCTGCTGGTGGTGGAATGAAACCAGCCCCAACACTTCAAAGCATTAGTTGTTTTTCTTTTGGATTTATAGAAGTTTTTATCTATCTCTTGAAGATGATGTTAGGGAGACTTTTTAAAAAAGTAATAATAATAATACTGAAACCAAGCCAGAATTGGCTTTTGCATGCATTGAGAGAAAAAGGACAGCAGCTGTCACTGCTGTTAAGAATAATTTATATATTGTCTGATTTATCCTTCTGGGCTTATAAATGTTGACAAGTTAACATCAGGGCAAAGGTAGATCGGGCTGTCAAGTTTCTATTTTCTGCTTCTTGCTCTTCCATAAAGTGCTACAGAGATTGATTGATTTGATTTTGAAGAGTTCAGTTACATCACAGTGGCACAGTCTTCAATATGAATTAAAAGAGTAAAATTGTTTGTTTAACTTGTTTTTATGTTGACAGGATCTTTGCACTCCAGGCAATCACTTTGTTTTTCTTATATCTTTGCTCTTTAGCCACCCAAATGTGGAATGTCACTCAACCTTGTCATACGTTTTTCTTGATGTCCTCTATTAGTCCCTACCACACTTCTCAGCAGTCTAACAAATGTGGATACCCTTTTGTCAGTCAGTTGCTCTGGTTGTTTGCTGTTTTAAGATTTCTGTCATGATGCCACATTAAGGGAATTTCTTAGTGGACATCAACATTACTCTGTAAGAAATCAACTAAGCCTTTGAGAGAGAAGTTACTGCTAGTATGATCATTTAATTAAATTACTGTAGACATACAAAATGAAAATTACACATTTGAACTTCACCCACAGTTTAATTTCAACTCAGCTCCAAACTTTTTGAGGGAATTGGGAAGTGGTAATCCCATTAGGGGTCTTCCTGAGCTTGAGCTCTTCTGAAAATGAGATTTAAATGTTTTCAGAATAAAATTTAGGTAATAATCCAAAATTCTGAGCTTCTTTTACACACTGAACCGTCCCATTGAACCTTTCCAATCTCATCTCTCGCACATGCATTTTTAAGCTCTGTCTTACTCCATCTTCTATACTCATTTTAGTATGGCATTCAAATTCACATGTTTATCAGCTGTTATTTTTATATAGAGAGAGAACTGAGATGAAATGATCAAAAGAAATGCACAAATAAAAGGATATAATCCAGCACTGAAGACATCAGAAACCAAAAGGTTTCAGGCAAATTATGTATGATACAGGAAGGTTCTGACATGATGTGGTGACCTAGATTGGATTTCTGAAAAAAAGTCAGGGCAAAGTTGTGTGAAAGCAAAAATTATAGGGTTACTTAGAAAGGGAAATTGTAGCAAGTAATGCTGTTTCTTTTTTTCTTGAACTTAATGGCTCCTCATGTGTAAAAGCTTGAAAATGGATTGTGAAGTCAACTAAAAAAGCATAAAATAATGTTGTGTATATATAGACCCTTATTCATGAAAGTATTTAACTGTGTTTAAATCTCAATGATGAGTGAGTTTTAGCAAGTACTTAAGCATTAAAGTAGTGTAGACTGGTTAGTAGTAGAAATGCAAAGTTAATCATTGTTTTTTCTCAAAAATGGGACCTTAAAAGCCTAGGCTTTTTCCAAAACTACATAGTTGGAAAGAAATTTTCATCCTAGCAAAGTTCTACTCTCTGCAGCTGCATTTTTGCTGATTCTCTGAAGTCAGAGTTAATTGATAGACAATTTGGCCTGTGGACTTTAAATAACATACTGAAAATCTCTGTGTTGGGGAGAGGCGGGTTTGAAGTTAATTATTCCCCCAAATGACTTTTTCAAACCAAGTACTGGCAAAAATGTTGCCATTGAATAAGACTTTATGTCTGTGGATTTTTTTTTTTTTTTTTTTTTTTTTTTTTGTCTGGTGTCTAACACACTGAAAGTTAAAGTCCTTTTCCTGGGATAGGATACAGTTCTTGGCCATAATGAAATACAAGCCTGATCAGTTAATCCTTTTTATTTTGGCTACCTGAGCTTTTCTAGTTTGCTTTTCAAAGACAGATTAGAAATCTGGGTTAAGTAGGCACAATTCCTAAACAGGAATAGCTAACTATGTGATTCTGTTTTTGATCCCAGACTTTTTAGGCTCTTCAGCATTTCTGATCTGTAGTTTTATCTTTGAGTGTAAACAGCTTTTTTATCCTTCAGGTCTGTAACTCTCTTTCTCTCCTTTACACCAGACTCTCTCTGAGCTGGAAGGCAGGTTTCATTGAACACCTGAGACCCTCCACTCTGGCCTTCTAGTTAACTAAGTGATCTTTTAATGGTTTTTCTCCATAGTGTCAGCATTTATCTGTGACAGCTTGCATTTTTGCCCATTTCTTTTTTTTTTTCTGACTTTTTTTTTAATAATTCAGTAATATCATGAACAAGATTAGAATCTCTTTTCTTCATGCATTTGTCTCTTATGGTAAATTATTTCCATATTTCTCAATAACAGCTGCTTCTTGCTTCAAGGCAAGATTCAATTTCTATGGCAAATACCACAGCTTCCTGGAATGTTTTTTGCAATTTTTTTTTTTTTTTCTCTGAGTTTAAACTGAAAATCCACATCAGTCATTAGATATGCCCTAAAAATAAATCTCTGTAGATTTTCTTCTAGTTCATCTGAGGTTCCCTCTTTTTTCCCTCAACTCTCTGATCAGAAGGGAATAACTTCTGCAGCACTCATAGATATAGGCTTTCTCTGGGTTGCTAAAACCCTAGTTTCTTTGAATATTTGCCATTTATTTGCCCTATGAAGTCATATTGGTGTTTCATTTGCTTTAAAATTAAATGGAAATTTACAAATAGATGTTTCATGTGGCTGTCTTAAATGAAGGGCAGTGGTTAAGCCTACACTTGTCAAGATGCTTTAACAGAGGTTAAATATTAATTACCTAGTCTCTAATTTAGTCTGGTGATGACATAGCCCTAAATTTAAAAGATGCACCTATTGAAATATGTATAGACCTACTGAAATATGTTTAGTGTTGTAGCATTAAATGGGAACAATTAATTAAATAATTCACATGTCAGAAGTTTAGAGGTAACAGTTATCTATCATACTTTTCTCAAATTATGAATGACAAGGCATAAATGTTAACTCTTGCAGGAATGGTATACTATTATCTTCAAATTCTTTTTCTCTTTTTTTTTTTCTTTCTATCAATAGATATTTTATCTATACATTAGAAAACTTGTATATTCACTTTTGGCTATTGACTGAATGATTGCATTAAATTACAACTTTTAAAAGTGAGGATTTGCTGTAAAATGACGAGCTGGTTGTTTTTACTTGTGTTCACGGGGGGGGAACACTCAATAGCGTTATTGATAATTCCAAAGAAGTCATCACTACTGTTTTCAAATTCACTAAGCCATATTTTCTTTGTGCACCCATTTCTGAAAATAGGTGGAAAGTCCAATACTTGTCCGCAGCAGTTTTGATTTCAGTATTTATTAAAAAGTAAAAATTCTAAATTGAGGATATGTTCTGAGTGTGTTTACCAACGGAAATCATGTAAACAACTTAAGGACATGAGTTTTACCTTTCATATTTGGACTTCCTCAAATTTTTATAGTATTGAGCCAGTGTAGATAATATAAGGCCTGACCTGTGAGCTCTCATTTCCCAATGAGCCTGGGTTTTCCAAATAGGTTTGGTAGAAAAATGCACATTTTGTTTTTCTTGTTTGCATTCATTTGCATCATATTTGCAATTTGTAATTAATTTTGTAGTCTATTTTTTCCTGAAGTACTTCTCAGTTTATTATTATTATTATTATTTAATATAGCCTGTGGAACACTGAACACTGATTAAGTGTTATATGCTTTCTGTTATCTCTGAAGCATAGCCGATGAAGTATTGTGAATTTGGCACTGTGTAATGTAGCATTTTGCTTGCTGTGCAGCACTAACAAACAACACATCAGTAGTCATGCCTGTCTCTCATTTAAATTCAACCTCAGAGTCACACTGCATGTTACAAATATCTGGGAGCTGTGTGATTAGTTAAAATCTTGTGCATAACCCTTAAAATTATAGCAAATTCTCAGGAGATAATTAGCTTTCTGGATACCTCTAGTGAAATGAACTATGGCTTAGCAATGGTAGGTACTGTGTGTTCTAACGCTCCAAGGAATGGTGGCATGAAAATGCCTTTAAAAAACAGCTTAAGTGTCTTCTACATTAAAAATTAATAAATAAATAAATGAGAGAGAGAGCGAAAGAGAGAGAGAAGTCCTTACTTATTTATTCCTTGTTATCAGGATTCTCTTTGCTTCCTATCTTCTAATTTTATGTTCTTTCCTCTTTTGGCAGCTCTTCTGGTGTAAACAAAGG
>NW_009222389.1:91891-131781 GCF_000690835.1 Fulmarus glacialis | reverse complement strand
CCAGCCTCCCTCACTGAAGTCTACTCACCTCTGCCCCACAGTTCATGTCTCATATGCTACGTGTGAGTAAATAGACAAAATACATCATAACTGAATAATCAGGAGGATATGGTATGGTATTTTTCCTCAGGAAATGCTTGAGGCTTCAATTCTTTGTATAGGTTTAGGGAAAGCAATGTTTTCTAAACATTTTCCAAATGTTTTTTGTTTCATAAAATAATTTCCCAGCCATATCCATGTGCAACATTTTAAAGCTTTTGATCCTGCTTTGAAAAGGCTATTCTAAGCCTTCAGTGTTCACAATATTCTCTTCTAGCACTGGCAGTATCTGTATAATAACCTCAAAATTAAAATGTTTTGGAAGCTTCTAAATATAAGTTATAGCTGCAGCTGTCAGGAAACAGCATTTTGACAAAATTGAACTTTTTAAAGGAAAGTATCAATTTTGATTAAATTTGCTTGAAAGGTGTTTTCTAATTTGAAACAAAACATTTCAATTGGCTCACAGCATTCTCTACATTTATTGGAGTATAATGTGGCTGTTTGTTTCAAAATTAATTTTCATTTTGAGGTTCACTTGTAATCATGATTTAATCCATACTCGAGAACGGAAGTCTTTTTGAAACATTTCCATGTTACTTCTATTGACTTTTAAATGCTTTTCTCCCCCAAAAAAGTGTTTTATTTTCATTCTGTTTGGTCAAAATTTTTTCTGAAAGGCCAAAATTTTCTATGAAATTCCAGATTTAATCAATTCTCTTAAAAATTTTTCTGAAATATGAACAGTTGGTCTAATTGCACTGATTGTGCAAAGATGTAAGCCTACAAATATCTTTAACCATATTGATCAAAGTGGAAAGCTCCCACCAAATCAGTGGATTTGTGTCCAGTTATCTTTTTCAGTGGTCAAATTGCCCATATGATTTGGTCTTCAAACTTTAGCTTTATTAGCCACCATCCCTCAAAAGAAAGAAGGCTTGATTAGGTTCTGAAGGGTGTTAGTGATGAAAAAAGCAGGCATAGAGACAGGTCCAAAGAGCACTGAAAGCTCAAGATATACCATGGAAGAAGGCCTGAAGACGGCCTGTGAGTGATGAAGGGAAGGGAGAAATGACACATAATCGATTTCTTACTGAAAGAGAGAGAGTAATAAATAATACTGCAGTGAATAGTCTACTTTTTCAAAACAAGCAAACAGAAAGGAGTTGCTTATTAATATCCAGATGTTTGACTGGGGATCCTACAAGCATTCCAAGGATTACTCTGTTGTAGCAGTTGTTTTTCCCAAGGAATACAGCTTTTCAAAGTTTCCCCCTCTCTACAAATAACCATAAAGCATGTTACTGAAATATCTTAAGAAGCAGAAGACGAGGATTTGGGCCACTATTTTGCCTTTTTACCCACTGGTGACATCTAGTATGGTGTGAAGCCAAATATGCCTCCTGATGGCAGCATGTCTGGTTAGGCAGCCGGGCTCCTTCCCCAGGGTACAGGGGAAGTCAGAAACCTCAGAAAGTGAAATAAAATGTATGATGTGTGAGGCTACTTGCAGCTGCAGAATTAATGAATGGACAGGACAAGCGTCCAAGCTTTACAAAGCTTCAGGAGAGCACGTCTGCTGTGTTCTTCTGAGTCTTAAAATTCTCTCTTATAGATAAGGTAAGGCCAATTTTGAGGTACCTGATATGTGCTCACTTATGCCTGTTAAAATGCAACAAGAGGGTGAAGAACAGCATTGCCCTATGTACATGTAATTCTCAGGTGAATAGCTGCTAATTGAATTGTGAACAGGAGACCTGCCTGAGGACTTCCAAGATCACCTCACCCAGGTCCTAGATTGGTACTCTAACCACTGTCTTCTTCAGAGCACTTTCAAATGCTTCCCATAAAGCTCAAATGCTGTGTAGAAGACAATTGAAGATTTGTTGAGCATGAAAGAAAGGGAAGAAGAGGGGGTTTAACTCTGTAGTTGAGCACTGGCTTGTAAAGGGGAAGATCTGGTGTCAAGCCTTTTCCCTCAAGACTGTTTCTGTGTTTTGTAGGGGTGAGATAATCCTGTTAATGGGAACTGAAATCCAGAAGTCTTTCTCTGTCACTGCCACTCCCTTTCTGCATTCCTGTAGCCTACACAAATTATATATTCATCTGGTTATGTTACAAAAAAACCCTTTCTGTTTATCCCTACTTTGAATTAGATTGAACCAGCTAGCACGTATTAAACTTGTTAAATCATTCCCCATAGCATTTAGGAACTTTTAATTTAAAGAATTAAAAATAAACAAACAAACAAACAAATAAATAAACCATAAGCAGTAATATAGGAGGAGACAGAATAGTTTGATGCTTTTCAGGACTGAATGGAAGCTTCCAGCTTACTAGTTTTGCACTGAAGCAGGTAAATTCTACATAAATACCATTTTTAATGTTTAAATATCTACTGGGTCTGAACCTGAGTGTCAGCTATCAAAAGTTTTCTGATTCTTGTTAAAATCACTGCGTTGGCCACCTCTCTATTTAAGAACTGCAAATATTTGCCTCTTCTGTCTTACATCCTTGTGTATGAAATAGGAATAAAGGAATACCCTTTCCCTTTTAGAGAGCTGGACTTCATTAACTGTGGTAATGGAAGGTACCTAAAATCATTTTACTGATATTCTTCATAGAGGTCAGTAAGCAAGTGCTAAGTGCCAGAATAATTCTCTACTCTCCAAGCTGGAGCTGACTTGCTAAGCTGAAGGACACACTCTCTAGTCCATTACCCTGTCCCCCATATTTTACATTTTTGTCAATAAAAAATAATGTACAGCCAGAGTGTGAAATTTTCTTTTGTATGAAGGGCCAACAAAAGGCCCATGCCTCACCAGCCTTCCAGAAGAGAATGACACCTCAACAGACCAGTCAGTGTTAATGGTTAAAAAATGAGACATTCAGAACCTATGTGTCAAATATGTAGGGCCAAATTCTTGACTCTGACTGACAGTCTTGCCTGGTTGCAGAGGCCACATAGGGCAGAAAGCTGCCTTTGGCTGAGGCAGCCAAAGATAAATTCACCTTGGAGAGACGGCAGAGTTGATAAAGAGGTTGTTTACTTAGCCTGAAGAACCTTCTACCAAGATATTGAGATGTCATGATTTTCTTTTTTTTTTTTTTTTTTTTTTTACCTTCAAGGTATCCTCCTCTGTGCAGCATGCTTTCAAATTCTCTTTAATACAAGTTAAGGCATTCAGTGCCTTGACTATAAAATACGTTCCAATGTTTCGCTGTATAAATCAGTCACACACAAGCCTGGTTTGTGTTCCCACGGAGTACTCCACAATATATGGTTATTCAGAAATTATTTTTTGAA
The DNA here is from genome assembly GCF_000690835.1 of Fulmarus glacialis. NCBI lineage: Eukaryota > Metazoa > Chordata > Aves > Procellariiformes > Procellariidae > Fulmarus > Fulmarus glacialis. Next base: position 128,435 of record NW_009222389.1, on the reverse strand, counting down.
AGAGTTGCCTAATTTGTAAGTAAGATGATGACAAAACAGTATAGTTTTTCAGTTCTCCTCTTCGTTCCATAAGGTTAAATTTTTGACTCTTTTCATTGAGATGGAAGCAGAAAAAGTCTTCCACTGGGGGCATAACACTTGTATAGAATCGTTCTGGCTGAAACTGGACAAGTAAAGCTCATTCATATAATCCCTTCCATCCTAATTCTTAAGGTGCAAGAGAAAAAAAGTGATCAGTAAAAACAGCTTGATACAGATGTTCTACCTTAACACTCAGAGTGTCCTAACAATCCCTCAGGCAGCTGTTACAATTTTAGAATTTATAGTTTGGTTTCCTCGTTGCTTGAATTGGATTTTTGGTTAGAAAATGGTGTTACCTGGTGGTTAAGTTTCATGGGTTTGCCTGTGTGAGATGCCGTGTAAGTAGACTTTCTCAGAGATTTTAAAATAGTTGGCCCTTCTTCATCTTAAGTTTGTTTAAATTCTGTAGTAGGTGTTAGGCAGAATTTGCCTATGGGTAAGTCAGGTCTCTAACTTATGTTAAGAAAGAAAAAGTGAGTAGTACATTCACAGATCGGCCATACCACCATGCTTTAACCTTGATCTTGAGGGAGTTTCTTTGGAATAGTTATGATTGCAACAGAGTGTCCTATCTTGCAGCAAAAATAGTAGTGTCCCATGTAGTCTAACCTGGTCACCAACTGCTCTTCCTGAATAGCACTTCTGCTGTTGCAATGGAGATGTTGTCTTGGCCACTTGTGGAGGAGATGATTCACTGCAAAATGCCATTTGTGGCTAATGATCACCTGCAGTGTTACAGGGTTTTCACAAAGGTAAAGCAAAGAGAAAAGAGCCACTGCTGAATTAAAATCCCCCCAATTTTTGCTCTTAAATCGGTAGTTCTATTGTTTGGGGTTTGTTAATGATCTGACAGTTCAAAAAAGTCACAATTAGTTCAACTTGCTGGGGGATTTTTTTAATGGAACGCCTTGGGTTTTTTAACTGATCTTCCCCTTGCAGATCTCAGCTGTTTGCGAATTGGGCCCTAAGTTGTCTTTTCACAATGATTTTGGTTTTGTAAATTAATGATCTAAGTGATTTATTATTCAGTTCTTATACTGCTGCTTTATTTCTGTTGATCTTTGTTTTTCTGCTTAATTTCTATAAATTACTGTACAGTTTCCCATAAGGTATAATTAAGCAGAATTGCTAAAGTTTTAATTATTGTGTATTATAGATGTTGAAAGCAACATTAGCACTTAGTTTTTAAAAATGTGATAGTATATTTATAAGAGAGCATTTATAAACACATTTACATATAGTTAAGATGAAAAAGGTATTTGAATTGTAGTCATTAGCATTTCTTCAAACATATGGCATACCAGCAGAGGCCATGGGCCATGCCTTCATTAACTGAACACTGTTTCATCAGTATCTCAGCTTCCTGCTGTGCCACCCTGTGGCGTACCCTTCTGTCCCTGAGGTTTCAGTGACAAGGGACAATATGTCCCCAAGGTGAAAATCTGGGAAATAACGCAGATTAGCCCTTAGAGAAGTTATTATGATTATTTAATCATACTTAGGAAAGAAATACACTGTACTACAAAAGAAAAACATTAAAAATCCTACCAGCCTACAATTTTCCACATTGCAGGGTATGGTAGTCTCTTCAGTGCACCATCAACATAACTACAGTGCAACATGACAGCTTTATACTGCCCATTATAAGACCAGCCTGTTTCAAATTTGTTCATATAATGGACAAGGCCTACATTGGTACTAATAGGTATCATGGGTCAATTATCATTCATTGGTGATAATGTTCAGGTGATGGATCAAGATTTGACTTCTCTTAACCATGGCGCATGCAGGCATTTAATTTTATTTCCTAATAAAAAATGGAAAAGGAATAAAAATATTCATATAAATGTCATGGTCATATTTTATTTGTGCATTTCTTAGGTATATAAAGGTAGGTTAATATGACAGGCAAAGACTTTGTTTTAAGTCGTTAAGTTCTCTCATACTCTATCAGTTATATGATACTCATTGCTAAAAAACCCATATATTTTGAAAAACTCTTAGTAGAAATGTAAAAACAACTTATATATTTTATTTAACAAGATGACATTTTTGAAAGTAAGGTTAGGGGTTTTTTTGGGGGGGTGGGAGGGTTGGTCTTTTTGGTTTTTAAGATGCATCTTTTCAATATCTCCCAGCCTTGCTTTTCCTTCTCATTGTGATGGAGAGTAGGAAAAAGCATTGAAGTGGAAAATAATTGTCAGAAATATTTTCTCAGTTTTTTATGGATATTGGGCTGCTTTCTTTCATTTATATCTGTTTTCTTCAAGAAGAATTAGATCTTTATGGATGTTAATGAATGCCCTCTGTCTTTGGAATCCAGTTAGTAGAGCCTGTTCTTGGATTAAAAGGGGATAAATATAAGCTGGAGTTGACATATTTAAACTATAATTATAAAATCAGCTATTGCAGGAATCCTTTTTCTACTATTAAAACACATATTATACTATAATCTGTCCTTTTATTCTACCTATAGAAAAAACTACTCTTTAACATGCATTTAGGTGGAGGAATATAAAATCTATTACAGTTTAGTCTAGCACCGATGGAGAAAGTGTAGATTTATAAAGCAAGATTTAATTTATATTATTACAAGCATCTGATACAATTTATATATTTTTATGTACTTTCTCACAGTTTTTGTCAGGTCTAGATTTAATTATGACAGAAGGTTTAGAAACATTTTGGTAGGTAGTCAAAGTGTTTAAATTGGCATCAGTCCATTTTTACCTTCACTCTTTTTATATGGGAGGAATCTGAAAATCTCTCGCTACGGTATCTACTATTAATCAATGGCACAACAGAAAGCTCTCATTAACTTTAACCCTCCGACCCTGACATTAGTCTACTCATCACAGCAATCATTAGCAAAATGAAAAACAATCAACCAGGGTATCTACATTCTAATAATATTAATGCTTTCACTCTATTACACACAAATGTCAAATGTGACAAAAATCACTGAACTTCAAATATATACATAACAAATTCTGAAATATATATAAAGCACCAGTTTTCGTTATTCTCACTCAGCAGCAAAATTAAAGATACAGTGCCAAGGGGGCCCATACCATTTGCAATCTGTAGCATTTCCAATGTATTTTCAACAATATTGTAAATATTTATGGAGTTTTATAAAGACTCTATGCTTCCTTCTGTTTGTGATGCATCAACAAGACGCAGTAGGATATCATAGGCAGATATTTACTTCTGGGAATTCCCTTTTGGACTCTTTTTGGTTGAAAACCGCTTCATGACATACAGTACCACAAATCCCCAGAAATGTACCATGCTATTATTGCCAGCTGAGTTCTTCCAAGTAAAGATGACATCAGCCATCTGTCATGTTATACTAATCCTAGGAAAGAAAGCCAACTGAAGAGAAAATAAATACCTTTCATATCTATTAGCCAAATACTTCTATTAAAAAATGAAATTATTAAAATCTCGCTAGCGAAGCTAATTATTGTAAGTGAATAGCCCTTTCTGAGTAAACTACATACCTAAAATATATTTGCCTTTTTTCCTACCTAAAGTAAATTATATCATGAACATATGTTTGAAATGCTGGTCTCTTGCCACATACTGGTAGATAAGGAAATATGCCTCCAAGTAGTGATTTTCCTCTGGACCTGCTAGCTGAGCTCTGCCAGGTACCACGTAGCTGCATGAATGTTCTGTACTGCTTTGCTGAGGTAAATGGAAGTTTCCCAGGATCTAGCAGAGAAGAAATTACACTCTCCATCACAAGCAATGCTGCCAATCAATAAGGAGAGTGTCTAAATTAACAGTAACATCATAATAAAATGTTTAAAAAGCCTACACTGCGTCAGGTACCTGCTTCCCCACAGAGTAGGGGATGTGTCAATGAGGAAGCCTTTTGAATAAGCTGTCTGACTAATTTACATGGAGACTAATCCCGTGAGTTTATGCCTTATATCTTTGTCGTGGGCAGTTACTCAATAGCACATACCCAAAGTTTAAACTATTGTGGCGCTCATGAGATCTTGTCACAATATAATTAAGGCTAGAACAATAAATCTCAAGAAATAAAAAAAAAATGAACAGCCAGCTAGCCCGTTCCCTGGTAAGAGTATAGTATGGTACTGTCATAGAAAGTGATCCTAAAGCACATCTATGATTAGTTTAGTGGTATATTAATGCTTCTAGCGCTGTAAAAGTTCTTTTTGCTTTTTTACAGTTGTAGAAACAGCAGCACCTAACATTGTGAAGCAACAGGTTTTCCTTTTGAATCAAAAATGCATTTGGGGATGTAAATTCATACAAAATAGGAAAAAGAAAACAGTGGATGTTTCAGAACTAAAGACATTTATTTCTGGGGTTGTAAACCCTTAGACTTGTTTATAACTTAGAATAATATGATAGATGGAATGAAATCTTTTGTTAGATAATTTATTAATACAGAACTAAGAATCAATAAACAAAGGATTTTCTTGCAAGGTTTTCTTCCTAAGCTACTCAGCTGGTTCGGTCTTCTAAAGGTTCCAGCTGGTTTCTAATACACCTATTTGTGGCCCTTGAAAACTCATTGGGGAGATACAAAGGCTTTGTCATCTTCTTTGATTTTTGGCTTGGAAGATTGTTTTGGCATAATTCCTTCAACCAAAGGTTTAAATTTTGTCATCCCTGTATGATGTTTGGAATTTATAAAGGATGATCAAGTTTTATAAAGCCTAGTAGCAATACTGCCTTTTCAGTATGTACTACTTGCTATAACAACTTACAACATCTTATCCATTCTGGAATCTGATAGTGTATTCAAATAACTGTCATCACTTTTGACACATGCTTGAAAATACACATAGCAAACTGTTTATGCTAAGCTAGACATTTCAAACTGTGCAAACCCATCAACATCAACTCAGAATTGAAACTGACTGGGACACTTCTGGTGAACAATCCTTCCACAACTACTATTTATTTGTCAAAATCAATACTTTTAATTGAATGAAATAATACCACTAAGAGATTTGGAGAAGGCCATTCAGTGCCAAGAGAACATTTTTAATGAATAGTGGGAGGAGAATAAAAACCTATGTCGCAACTATACAGTAGTTTGGCAGCTGATGTCAGATCTCAGAAATCCATGTTCAAATCTCTGCTTTTCTCACATTGCCAGGATGACCCTAAACACTGTGTGTCTGGACCACCTAGAATAATTTTCTTTTATTTGCTTTGTAGAAATGATTTAATATTTCAAAGAAGAGGACTTCATCTGGGTCTCCTACTGCAGGTGAATGACGGAAACCTTAGTTATCAGTTAGCTTCATTCTCTTCCACCTGTGTTAATAACATCTTTTCATGTGCGTATCGTGGTGTTTATCTCAAACAAATAAAACAAAAAATTGTAAGTGCACTTACGATATTTGTAAATAATATAAGGGAAAATTTACAAAGCAGACCTTATTCTCATTTTGGAGCAAAGGTTGAATGCAGCCACCCGAAGGATAGTATAACTTATAGTTTCTGAGTAAGACAAAACCTGAAGTTGGATCAAAGGTAAAAGTTTTAGCTGTGCTTGATCATGTGATGTAATGACTAGAAGAAAACTACCACCTTCAGGGATTATTTCTTCACATTGTCTAAAGATGTGCGTGTCTGAGTATTTGTTTTCAAGAAATAGTTTTGAGTAGTTTTGAGAGGATGTTGAATATCTGAGAAGTTTACATGTGTGAAAATAAGTAGTTGTTTTAGAGTGGATTTTTTTTCAACCATGCAAAATTAAAAAGTTTCCCTGAGACAGATGTAACTTGCAGACCTCTTTTTCCAGTGCTTTGGATGTGTAACTTGTGTAGGAAAGCTTGGGATCCAAGTCAGAACTCCAAGACAGGGAAACACCTGCAGTCAGAATCTGCTGTTACCAACTCCCAATTTTTCCAGGATGTCTTGTTCATTTATTTTTATGATTTAAACTTCAAATACTTAGGTTTGCCATGATGCAAAAATGGGAGTTTTTGAATTTGTGGCTGCTTATATAAAACTAAGACAGTTGAAGTTTTACTTTCAGGTAGTAAATCAATGCTAAAATTCCAGTTACCCAATCAGATATTTAAATGCTTTCTATGTCTCTAAAATGCTAAGATTTCTACTTTTCAGTAGATTCTAGTACCATCTCTGACACTGACTGTCAGACAGCACTTTCTTCAAGGGGCAATTAGCACTATGAAGTTCAATTTCCTGTGTTCAGATTGTGTATCTAACAAAAGTTGCCCTTATCTTTGCCTCAAATGTGCCTTTATTTTCAGTGCTGGGAGAGCAATTGATACTAACTTTAAGAAATGGACCTCTGCATTTATTGTCTTTTTGTAGTAAGTGAGCCTTTATTTGGGCAGGGTTCCAAAGGCATTTCTCCTGGGTGGACTGCCTGAATGCTGTTATGGAATGCCACAGGGCTGAAATTTTGTACCTCCATGCCCCTCGAGGGTCTCTCTCCCTCTGTTGAAATTAAGCCAAAAATAATTTCCATTTGCTTCTGTTGCTATAGAAATTGTCACTTTTTCCCATCTTTTAATAAAAATGACTTCCAAGAGGATCAAAGTGCAATTTTTGTGCTCACCTTATTTGGATGAGGGGAGGGGAGGCTAGTGCAAGGTACTCATTAAGACGTCCATTCTGGAGACATCTGATTGAACTAGAATGACTTTTTTTTTTTTCTTCCTGGTTTGCATTTTGCTTTATTGCTTAGTTAAAAAAAATAAACCCCATTTAAATAATTATTGAAAATAATTTCTTAAAAAAACATAACTCAGTTTCACAGTCTGCAGCAAAACATATATGATCTTGCAGAAGCACTGGAAGATGCTTACTGTCTCATGAAACATTAACATGACTGCCAGTGTTACACCTTCAAAATCCCCAACCAGAAAGAAATTCTGCAAGACTGAAGATGAAAATTATAGTCAGCCATTTCCAACCCATTCTTCCAAGCAGATATATATTGGCTGCAGGAGGAGCATATAAGCACACATCTGCCGACAACCCAATTTGATTTTTTCCCCAGGGGCAGAAAATGGGGAGAGAAGAGAAACTCGCTGCACTGCCACCCTTTTCTCTTCTGTTCCCAGAGTGTACAGGAGAGAGAGGACAGAGTAATACGGAGGTATATGCAGAGACTCTGATTATTTTGAGCCAGTGAATTTCTTGCCTTTTTGCAGGTTAAGAGATTACTTAATAAACAGTAACAGCATGACTGTGTTTTGATTTCTTTATTCTTTCTAAAATATTGGAGTGGAAGAAGAGGAGGAAAGAACTGAAGGGAGTTACTTTGTTCTGAATATTTCCTTAAGATCTTAAAATCAGAAAATGATCATCTGATCTTGGAAGGCAAGAGGTGTGTCAGAAAAAAAAAAAAACAACCCCAAAACTGAATACACAGATGACATATATCCCATGACACTCAAAAAGGCAAAACAGTCTTTCATGTCCTATGCAGAAAACAAGGGCAAGTTAAAATTCTGTATGTCAGTCATAGTAAAAGAAACTACATTTCTTTTGGAGCGATTACTTCAGCTAACTCCTTTTGTGGAGGATGAATGTCAACCTGGATTACCACCATTCTATCTCCAAAGACAACCCCATTGAAAAACAAGATGTGATTTTTAAAATAACATTTTTGTGACTTCAGCTTATTTACAGAATCAAGAAATCTAGAATTAGAATTTTTTAGTCGTCACCTGTTTCAATAAGAATATACCCGTCTGCTTTACAACCCTGTAAGAGCTGAAAAAAAGGTTTATTATCTTGCACTTCATTAGCAATAAGCCATTTCTGAACCCAGATGACCTGCAAAGTAATGTCTCTTTATTGAATGCAGAAACTGGGAAAAAAGCTGAGCTTTTATTAAAGATAAATCACAAGAAATAAGATCTGTGATTCTTTGATTTCCAAATAAAATTTATGCCATATTTTAGGTAAAAGGTTTCAGATGAAAAGAAATTATATTTTCTTTACATTTTTATTTTAGGTATCTCCATTTACTAATGAGGAGAAGGTAAAAAATAGAGATTTCATCACTCTTTTCCTCTTGGGAGATTCTATAAAAACGAAGGATCAGCAGCTTGGAATTTAAGCAGGGGTAAGAGAAAGATTTTTTTTTTCCCCTGAAACAAAATAACAACAAAATAAAGAAAATACTTGATTGCTAATTTTTTCAAAGACACAGATCTTTGCATTATTGTTTTAAACCTTGCCATAAAAGAGAGAGGTCACTAGTTTTAGAGTGATCCTTCTCCATTTTGAAGTACTTCTAGCTCTGCATGTGGTGCGTGTGTATGATTTAAGTATGGGGTACCTTTGTGCTTCTTCAAGAAAGTGAAGGTATATCTGAAGACCAGAGACTGAATGAATTAGTCCAATCATTTCCTGAAAACCAGGGTTTGAGGATGGACTCGTTCTTTCTACATGTTCACGCATGTCTGGAACACCATAAGGCTTGAGTTGATTTTTAAATCATGATAGTGAGGTCTCTCACAGTAACTTTAGGAGGCTGCAGCCTCAGAATAGCTGCCCCATCCTAGTGCCCCAGGAAAACCTTAGCCTTCATCTGGTGCAAATACTTCTTACTAAATAGTTCCGTATCTGCCTGAAATTAATGTCCGGGTGAAGATACTTGTTGAAGCTGTCCTCAAAAAAGGTAAAATGAGGTCTGCTTAGAAAGACTTACATACTTTGATTATTTTTAAAATTTTTTCTCCCATTAGTTCAGTGCAATGACTTATACCCTAAAAGTCTGCCTGGATTCTATGCTGCTGTTGCATGTTCAGATTGGTATGAGAGGAAATAACTAATGGTCTTCTGTGACTGACTAAAAGACAGTTTCCAGACTGTTCAGATAACCCATTGAGGTAACTTGGGCACTGTGAACATTACTTTCTAGCTTCCAGTTGGACTGTTACATTTTCAGCTATTTCAGTAAAAAAATGCAGAAGTCTAGTTAATGCAGAGAGCAACAACTATTCTAAAAGAAGCTTATTGGTATAAGAAATTTAAACCATCATAGATATGACTTTTCAAAATGGAAGAAAAAGTTTATTTCTGATTTATTTTTTACAGTTCCCTAAAAAGTAACTAAAATTAAGAATAAGGGGGTAAGAAGCCTGTACAAGTAATATATTTAGAAAGAGAGTTGAGAAAAAGAATTGTTGGGTAGATACAGAAAGAAGGAAAAGAAGATAAGGTTAAATCAACTGAGAGAAAGTAGAAGGAAAGATAATCACCATCCTAGTGTGATTTTGACTGTTTACTCATTAGGAGGCACTCGTATAATAAAAAGGCTCACTAGACAGATAAACAGCAATGTGCAAATATACACTGCTGCACAAATTTAAGAGGAAAAAAGATATTACTGAAACCTGAATTTCTTTATTGAATAATTTACTTTGTCATCATAAATGTAATGCTATATTGCTTTGCAGTGTAACTACTGGAGAGATGTCTTGGTAAAGCCCAGTCCCAAGAGGGATGGTTGAAGAATGATCAAAAGCTTGGATTAAATTTATTATTTTTTTGCTTAGGTTGTTTTTATCATTTTGTTTTGGTTCCTGGAATTTCTTATTAATTTTACAAAGACTGTCATAGAATGTTTTTTGGACTTTCTTCCTGTTCATTTAGTTTAATGGATGAATAAAACTTTTCCACAGAAATTATAATAGTAGGAAAAGTTTGTAAGACCATAAGCAGCAGACTTCGAAAATATCCATTCCTGTAATGGATCTGTGGTAAATTCTGACGTTTGTAGGTCTTCTAACTCAGTAGTCATTTGATGTTCTTACCGTGTACTGAGAATGTTTCATGTAGGTAGTTCTTGACTACCAAGGCTCTGTTTGATGGTGTCAAACTCCTGTGCACTTATTAACTGAAGCATAGAAAGTTCACTGGAGAAAAGGCATCTGGGGAAGTATTAGAATCATAGAATCATAGAATCATTAAGGTTGGAAAAGACCTCTAAGATCATCAAGTCCAACCGTTAATTGGACTCCTCCTCTGAGTTTGGTGAACTTCCAGAACTCAATGTTGCTCATGGCCAATTCTTCCTGCTTGCTGTGTCGTTAATCAGTTCACAAAAAAATTGGAAATGTTGTTTACTAATTTTTCTAAGTGGTAAGACTTTGATGCTGACTGTACTTTACTTGGACCTGTTCAAGGAACATGAGTAAGGCCACCCTCGCTCGGTTCCCGCACTCCAGAGAAAAAGTCTAAGAATGCAAGACTGTTCTTGTAACTAATCTGTATTTCAGCAAAGTGGGATAACCTTTCTTTAGTAATATGGTGATGGCACATGCATCATAATGCAAAGATTCGATCTCAAAGGATAAAATTTAAAAACCTGTAGCTCTGGTCCAAACTTTCCCCACAATTAGCCTTGTATAAATTGATCATAATTGAGGTCAGACTAAAGCACATATCATGAATCAGTTTTGGAGTATTTTGTCTCAAATTGGCAGAAACAAAGATGGCTGGCTCACAGAAAAACTGGGATTTAAGCCTAAATGTATTTCCTTGCCCTAATCTGCATGCCAGTCCCTTTGCTAACATGGATAATTGACTAACTCCACATAATCTCTTTTTGGTATGCCAATGAGAATTTGTTTTATAGTCGAATACTGGTACATACACATGAACCAACAAAAAAATTACGTCTGAGTTTCAGAAAAGGCAACAATTTTTACTTCAGATGGAAATGACAGTCCACTAAAACTCACCACAACCCGAGTGCAAAGCGTCCCACAGCAGATTGACTGCACAGGTGATCTGTGAGAAACTGTTAAAGGCTTTAAATTTTTTTTGTGTGAGTGGAGGATCCCATCATGATTACTTTTCCCCTGCTTTTGATGCCAATTATTACTTTTTTTGTGGTGGATTGATCTCCAGACATCTAATATTTCATCGTATGTGAAAGTGGACTCTGATCAAACACCTCAAATTTCTGGGCAGTTTTGATGAAAACTGCAAGCAGGGCTATCCTATTTGAAGTGACGGAGGAGATTTGATTTCATTCTCAGTTAACCAGAGTACTTTCCTTGATTGTAAACTAAACACTATACTAAAAATTAGGGGAGCCATTTTTCAAAACCTTTCCCCTAAACTTGTGTTCATTGGTTTCCCTCAGCTGAAATCATATTAGATACAATAATATTGCACAGTTAGCTGTAAAATATGCTTTAATTTTTCCAAATGAAAGAAAAATTGGTGAGGATTGCAGCAAATTTACATATTGTAAAATGAAATATACTTCTTTTTATGTAATCGTATAACAGCATATATTAAAAAGTGTATTTCTTGAGAACAGAGGAAAAAACTGTGAACCTATCTGCATATTTTAATAAAGAGATAGAGGTGTTCCTATTTCCTTTCAGCATCTGAGAGAGCTACCTTCACGAAGGTCATTCTCCTGTAGGGATTTTAAAAAAAAAAGAAAATCTTTTTACCTCTTGCATACAGTGAACAAGAGGATTTAAATATGTAATGCAGCTTTAAGGTAGGAAATTATATAAGAAGTGGGTTCGTAATTGAGTACTGTAGGACAGTGCAATAACCATTACAGATAACATTTCAAAAATGCTTTCATTCTAACCTTCAGTTTTTACTCCTAACTTTCTGAAATCTTTAACTTCGAGGGGATGTTTTTAGATGCAATTTCACTACATCCTTGCTGTTTACTTTCTGTTTAGCACTTTGTTTTAATTTTGCTATTATATATGTTTAATTTTACTAGTTTTTAGTTGGGAGAGCTAGAGGGGAAAACCACTGTCTTTAGAGATAGAAAATAATCATGTAGCATTGTTTTTCTAAGCATGCAAAACTGGTAGCAACAGAAATTGAAATGCATTATGTTATTGCAAAGAGAAGCACCTTGGAGTGGTCTGATGAGAACTGATATTGATTTGACAATGTTCTCAGCTATTCAGAGCTGCTTTCCCCATCTGAACAGTGTATTTTTTTTTACAAGTGTGTTCAGCTTTGTTCATAGTTTCTTTGCAATGGAAATTTAATTGCTGCTATTTCAGTTGGGATGACACTGGCTTAGCACTGAGCATTTCACAAAGAACTTCACTGTAAGAGTAGATTATAGAGATGCACGCTACACAGGTGTCTGGAGTTATCAGCAGGCAGTGCCTTTTGCCTGTTAATGATGTGCCTTTCCTATGTGCCCATGCCGGGACTTGTTGATTCAGTGAAACAAATATTCAGAGAAGTAGATTTCTGCTCCAAGAACCAGGTGAACCCTTTCAGGGCTGGCTTATCATAGGTAAGATTGCTTGAGAGAGAGCAAACTGAACGTGTTTATATTTTATATCTATTCCCAAGGAATGCTATAGAGTAGAAATAAGCAGGGCAGGGGCATTACAGTAGAGGTGGTAACCAACCCTCCCATACAGTTAGACTGTGCAACTCTGTGGGAAAATCTACCACAGAGAGGAGATAGAACTTAACTATAGGACCAAAACCAAGCATTTTAGCAAAAAGTCTGAGGAAGAGTCTGCTGCTGTTTTATATTACTCTGGTTTAATAGTGGCATACACTAATTAAATAGCTGGTGAGCCTCCTAATGGTTCTCCCTTTCATGCTGCTGGAACCATCAAACCCTGCTAAGAATCTGAGTGCATCTTCAGTTAGACCTTACAAAACTACTAAGCACACTTTGAGGATCTCTTGTCCACTCCCAGCTAGTTTGATCTCTAGAGACGGAAAGGCATAGGAACTAAAAAGCATGTTCCTTTTATTTGCTTGTGTACAACCAGTTTTAAATAAAAACTGTCAGAACTGAGAACTATTGTATGAAAAATTGGCAAATATTTTGCCTGGAACATTTACTATATGCTATTTCTAAAGAAAATCAGGTCTTTGTGTGTATCTGTTGTGAACCTCAACAGATTATCAACACAAGGACATCACTTCAAAGCAACAACGTAGTGTCAATTATTTTCAAAAACAAGAAATTAGGCTTTTATTTCTATATACCTTTCTTCGTAAAGTAGTGTCATGCACGATTTAAAATTGTGTTGCAGTTTTAAGTATGATCTGCAATGATATATCAAATATGTTCTTCTTTGCTTCTCTGTTCCATTTTCACTATAGCTGACCAGATGCTTCAAGTAATTATATGTCTAACACAGACAAGTAACACTGATAAACAGGTGATCCTATCTCTCTTCAACCCTAAAGGATTGTCAAGACGCTAGCTGATAGATTGAAGTTGAACTTAAAAAAAAAAAGAAAAATCCTGTCCTGTGTAATTTATAAACCAGGACATTTGGTATTAATCTGCCCTCTGCAAAATGAACCAATCCCAACTTTTGGGAAGATGTCCACATTAAACAGAAAGATACTCTGTGGAAGCCACAATACACAGTTACAGCCAGCTTGGGTTCAAGTCCAAATGTTAAAATGTTCTTTATCCAGCTAAAAAGGGGACTTTTTAGTAAATTCTGGAACATTTTCCTGCAATAATCTCCACATGTACTTTTTATAAATGTAAACATTAGCTGTTGCTATGCCCTGATTTTATTTTAACCTGAACTGTATTTACTATACCTAAGGATAATTCACATGGAGCAAAGAGCCCTAATATTTGTATTTTAGAATAAATATTATGAATATCTCTCTCAGGGGAAGAAAATGTTTATATAACCTGCCTTTCACACAGAAAAGCTGGCTGCTGACCCTTCAAGCCAGCAGTTCTTCCCTGTCTTTCTACAGTACTACATATGAAAATTCAGTGCCTCCTGGACATACTTAAGAAACCCTATTTCTTTGTGAAAGAGGGAGAACGTATGGAAGCTGTAAATAAATTATGATTGCCAAAGATCAGAGGAATTTTTACACAAGACCAAAGCAACTTAAGCTCATTCTTTGATACAAACCTTTAATAATTCAACAGAGTGGTAATTTTGGTATTGCTGGAATTCCTAACAATTGAACTGATCTCCAGGTTGTTAGCAGATGATTAAGAATTAAGTTATTAGTAGCTGACTTCTGCAGAAGTCATACAATTCAATGTTTAATTTAAGGAATAGGTATGACTTTCTTTCTAAGAGGCCCTGGAAATCTCCATGAAAACACCACAATATTCATTTGATGACGACACACTGTTCGGTTCTTTAATGAGTATTTTTTGCTCAGATGTCAAAGGCAATCACTCTGAGCTACTCTTAACCAAGTAATTCGGAAACATGATTTAAAATATGACGCCTTAATGAAATAGCGTGCTGGATATCAGAGAGAAAAATCAGCAAATCTTCTGCCTCCTTCTGCTTCCTTTCCAACAGGAATATCTAGAATAAATACATACTCACTGAGGAAGGTTCATCCCCTTTAAAAACATAAAACTTTCAATCCTATGTTAGTTGGGACTCACTACAAACAAATACAGGATATGAAACATGGACACTGATTTCTCCTTTGCAAAAAGACTATTTTTCTATATACTGACCTGACAAGTCTCAGGCATTGTGAGTTGGGCCTGTTGGAGAGGAGCCTTCTCCCGCTGTCATGCCTGCACCTCACACATTTGCAGGGCAGCACCCCAGCACCCGGCCCCCAGTAGTGCCTGTGCCAGCACACAGAGCACAGCTGACCCCTTGCCCATGAAGTAGGAGGGACCATGTGGAATTTCACAAAACTAGGAGTGTGTGCTTCCTAATGGGGTGCAGAGACCAGGGAACATCCTTCATCCTACCCTCTCGCTCTGTCTTTCAGTGATTTAAATCCACAGCCCTTCCTCTGTGGGCTTACCACCTTACCCGTCAGATAAGGTAAACCTCAATACCATTCTTAGGCAATCATCCTGACATGTGTGTGTCCTTGTCTTCAGACCAGAGAAGGGGTGCTTCGTACATCAGAAGCCAGGAACTCTGACAGGTCTACGTATGTGAGGTGGCTAAACAATGGGAAATGATCAAGCTTTCATACAGGAACATAACAACAGCTCAGAGTGTTATTAAGGCAAAATATTGAACCAGGAAAGTCAGCAAAACTATGATCAGTTCCTGTTAACAATCCAGTCTTGCTTATTGTAGATAACGTTCTTTTTCTGGGCTTTTTCCTCAGCTGATGTAAACAGCATAACTCCATTGAAGCTACTGGAGTACTTGATTCCTACCAGCTGAAGATCTGGCCACACAGAATAACATGCTTCCCTTCCAAAATACTTTCTTTTTTTTTCTTTTATTCACCTAATGTTAATAATAGTCTGCAATTTTTGAATAAATAGTGTGTAGGCAAATGCACTTTTAATAACAAGTAAAAGATTCAAATGCTTGGTTAAAAAAAAGAAAAGAAAGAAAGAAAGAGAAATGAAGAAAGAGAGAAAGCCAGCACAAACAGTAGTGAGCTGGCAAACCAGTGAACTTCCAGACGTGCATTAGTTTATTTTCAGGCAGGGTCAGTTAGCATATTTCTGTTCTGGCATGTGCATTCATCTTCTGAACAGGGTGGAAATTCAACATAATGAGCACCTGATCATCCATTACTAATGAGCCAGGTATGCCCTGTTATTTAATTTGTTCTATCATAATTTCATATACTATATATTGCTTAACACTATACCAGTCAGTCTAATGGAGAAAGCTTGTCTTCATCCTTTTCACTCCCCCTGCTAGCAAATGGATTTAGAAAAAGGAATGTAGTCTATTATTCAAAGATGGTTTCTAAGACAGTTCACAACAGGTTAATGAATGATATCTAATACTCATATTAGACCAATCATATTAATAACAGAGAAGAGCACATGAGGGTCATAGTGCTAATTGCATAGGAGGTCCAGCCAGAAGGCATCTTTATCTTAGAATTCAAGACGCACCAAGTTTGACTAATCACCCACAGTGTGTTTGCAATTAAAATAACACTGTATTAACCCTGCCAATGTGAGGTATCAATATTTTATGTGTGGCTTGACAATTCTAAGCTGAACATTTGTGGTGCTTGATATCATGCTCACATGGAAAGCTCACAGCTCTTGCTCTGCTTAAGACTGCAACCAAGGAAGCTACACAGGGGAAAATTCAAAGGAGATTATTTTTTCCAGAAAATTCATTTTCTTCTGTTGTTTTTCAGAATGGTGCTAATGTCATAGAAAAGAGCTATTTTGTAACTTAAGTTGCTTTATACACCACGACACAAAATCTGGGGTGTTTTAGAAATGTTGAACAAAGTCCTATTGAAATCAATGGAAAGACTCCTCTGACTCCTTCAGCTCCACCCTGAATTGAAGGAAATGAAGAGTAATGTTTTCATTTTACTATGACCGTGAATGATTGTCGCACAAAGAAGTTCAAAGTAGGCACAAGGCATGTTGCATTAACTATAGCTCCATGTATGAGGCAGATCTTCACCTGGTTTAAATTGGTATGGGGTCAGAGCATGTGTATTCTGTTAATCACGTGAGCCTCTGGTTTACATATGTAAAACCTATGAAGCAGTTTAACTTGCAGACTGAGCTCCATTTCTCAAATCTGGTTATTAAAGAGGAAAATGTTGGTCCTTCCCCCTTAGCCCACATCCCCAAGTTCTCCCCGACACTTTGCCCAACTATCCTGTAGATCCAATTTTCATTTGCACTACTGCTGTTATACTTGTGACAGCTCATCTGTAGCAAACATAGCCACCATTGTCTGAAAACCCACTCAACCTTCATCATTTACAACTTAAAAAAATAAAGAACCCCCGTTCCTCTCCCCTAAACTTTGATGAGTGTTGAGGGTACTCCAAATTCCCAATCACATGCCCAGAATCATTGCATAACTTTCTAGATTTTCTTTAAAAGAAGCATTTATCTGAGAGCCAGGTGCTTTTTTGAATTCCACTAAGCATGTTACAAAACAAAGTAAAAACTGCAAGACTCTTGAAAATGTCTGTTCACAATGAACCAGCACTAGCTTCTTTGTTAGATCTTAGGTGTTTTATGATATGTTTTTGTGCCAATGGATTTTTATTTTTTATATTATTCTTGTTGGTAGTCTGAACACTTTCAAATGTTTGTCAATTGATGGTCTCTATATAATGGGTACAATCCATATCTGGGTCAGGCCTTCGAGTTCAGGTACAATAGCTTTGCTCCCTGGAGCTGTGATTTTTTTCATGTAATAGATTTGTAAAGAACAGAAATGATGCCAAGTAGACTTAAATGTTTTTCCTCAACTTTTGCAAACAGTTGTGTTTCTGCTTGGATCTTCTGCAGGCAAAATTATATAAAGTTATTTCAAGTTTTAAAAAACATCTTGAGAGAGGCCTGTGAGACATAAAACTAGTAATAGATTTTCTTGTTAGGCCCCTATATTCTTGTATCTTATGTCTATCTTCTTCAGAAATGCCTTACTGAAGATTCCTGCAGTTATAAATGTGATCAAGGTTTTTAGACCACAGACAACACAGCATAATGTAAACTTTTCAGTGAAACAAAGAAAGCCAACAAATAAAACTCATATAGATCAGTAGCTACTAGGTCATGCTGGACAATAAAGGAAGGTCCCAATTAAAAACTGACAGAAACTAATTATTTCATTTTGCACAGACATTTTTAAAAACACTTGGTTTTTCAGTACCCCAAAGCCAAACCCTTTAAAAGTGAAAACTGGACTATGAATCATCAGTTTTCAAAGGACTATGGTCATGTTTGTTTGTTTGGTTGGTTGGTTTTTAAATCAAACATCTGGAATTGACCAGAGGATCTAATTCTTTTGACTTCAGGGAAACTTTCAGCAAAGGTACCAATTAAATATCTTCGTGCCTCCACAACAGATTTCAGACACAGTGGAAAGTCAGGCATTGCTCAACAAGTGGAAAAAATATGCTGGTCAGGTTGGGTACCCAGACCCCAAAGTGGCCTGAGTGGAAGTTCTGGGAGGGCAGTGAACATCTCTGATCATGTTATCCATCTTCAGAAACCCAAGTAGGATCAGAAACTCTCATCAGCGGGACCCGATTTGCTGTCGGGCTGGTCCTTGGGTGCTTTAACAACTAAAAACTCTTGAAATTATTACAGTGTCAGAAGAGTGTTAAAATATTTTCACATAGGAAGTTGTAAATCACATATATATAAAAATATATATTGTTTATAGGTAAGTATCTTATATACCCAAACAGGCCAGACAGGTTGAAAACTCTCCTGTCCATCTGAAGATAAGCACTTCCACATAGTCTCAGATACTCTTGTGTATTAAGAAGGAGAGGAGGGGCAGCAAGATAGGAGTACCTTTGACCTCAAACCTTCCCTTGCCCATCAGTGCTAAACAGCAAAAGTGCGAACATCAGAGGTGGATCTGCACCCTGAGAGAAGTGTGCATCCTAAAGCTCCTTCCCAAAAGAGCTGTGGCCATGCTGTACTTGAAAGCCACAATGGCAACAAAAGATATATTAATCTACTAAGGAATATGAGCACTTCAAGAAAAACTTGAGAATCAAGAATTTAATGCAATTTATACAGGTAAAGTTGACATTGCCTTGTGAGGGCTGGGTGGGTTTTTTTTCTTTTGTTGCAGGGCGGGGATATTATTTTATAAGATTTGCTCTAGTTTTGTTCCCTTTTTTTATAAACGTTTTCCTGAACTGCAAAAGCCAAATGTAAATCCAAAGTTTCTTACTGTACTTCAAAGAATCATTGGAGAGTCTACAGGACACACAACTGAGATAATTTTTATTTCTGTTTCTAGACATACATTGTTTTTACTGTCAATCAGAAGAGTTTCCTAATACAGATTGGCAATATAGATTGCCCATTTGTGCCTTAATGTCTTTCTTTCTATTGAATGGTTACTAAGGTTTGCTAATCATGACACGAAAGAGACTAAGACACCAAATGAAATGTTAAAGCCTCCAAAATTCCATGTGAAGACTCAAGTAATACAAGTACTATAATAATATGTTAGATCTAAAGCCAGTAAATGAAGGAGAACCGAGGGAAAATTTGTTCTCTTTCTGTGTGTCTGTGTGCATGTGTATCTGTGCATTTGGCAGCACCTTCAGCCTGTTGCTGATGGTGAGAGTCTCTTCCCAAAGAATCCCAGAGAGTCAGAACATAGCAGACAGCAAACCAGTAGGCACTAGGTAGCAAAAAGAATAGGATAGACAGGAGGGAGCGGATGTGTGCATGTGCACTCACAATGGTAGCATACTCAAAACTTTTCAGAAAAATAAGAAAGGGTTCAGGAAATCTCTCATTACCTTAAATACATTGAAATATATGCATCAGGAGAGATTATTTTTCTAAAGAATGCTTGTCAGGAGATGGAATTATTTCAGATTTCCTTTTTTTGGTTTTGTTTGTTTGTTTGTTTGTTTTCTCTTTTTTAACTTCAATATTGTTAATATTGGAAAAAGAGTCCAGCAGGCAGTAGGTCAGTGAGTGGAAGTCTTGTTAACATTTCATTTATTAACATATACTTCATCTACTCAGTCTCTTTAACCACAGTTGTGCACAGAAAAGAGAGCATACGCTAACCTTGAGCTAAAAAATTCACTGTGTGGCTGTTGATGAGTTGATCGCTCTCTGAAGTGCCTGATGAATTAGGCATAAAGATCCGCATGATGAGGAGGGTTCATTAGCATGAGCTCTCTCTCACTGAC
This sequence comes from Fulmarus glacialis, assembly GCF_000690835.1. Taxonomy (NCBI): domain Eukaryota; kingdom Metazoa; phylum Chordata; class Aves; order Procellariiformes; family Procellariidae; genus Fulmarus; species Fulmarus glacialis. The sequence continues at coordinate 108,773 of NW_009222389.1, read as the reverse complement.
GCAAATCATGCACCCCCAGACTGCAGTATGACTAAGGGGAGAGGGAGAGCGACCAGCCAACCCCTTGCCCCTTCATGGGTGGTGAAGGCAGGGAGCAGAGCTGTGCTCTCACTGAGACCTTTTGCAGGCTGGCAGACCGTGGCACGCTGCAGACCGTTCAAGCCCTTTGTTGTTAACCCTGCGTGGAACTGAGTAGCATAAATATACAGAGAGGCTCACAGAAATTGTTTATCGTTAAAAGTTCACTTGTTTTCCTTCAAAGTATTTTTTGAAAAGTTATTTGAACTTCTGTGGTCTGGAAACAAATCCGTATGTGAATGTGGGTATTTCCTGGTTTCTTCTGGCCAAGAAATACTGCAGTACAAGAACAGGCTTTGGGCTTGGTTTCCCCCTGCAAATACTGGGTGTATGTATAGTGGACCCTGCAGGACCTCATCTTGTGTAATCTCCACCAGTGGTCCCTCTTGCAAGTGACTCATGAAAACTGCATCTTCAGAGACCCTGATTATATTCCTTTTCCAAGGAGCATCAGACTGGCTAAACATGAGTTGATACTGCTTTCCGTTGTGTAATCCAATGTCAACCGTCCTGGAAAGCAAACGGATATTGCTGGGGGTCTTGTATGCTAGGATAACCTAGAATCAAGCCCTGTGTTGCTTACTTCCCTTTTCTGTCTAAAAATGTAAGTTGCCTATAGGAGCTACTCTGCAATCTTGTTAGCAGTGCATACACTCTATTTATACACTGTAGTGTTTTATTACATTAAAATTTTATTCCTAGTCAGTATTAATAAAAATTTCCCAAACTGTCTGGTAAATTATAAGAAAGTAACCTGTATCTGAGCTTCATCTAAGGTATATGAAAGGGAATTTTGGATTTAAAAGTAGGCAGAACAGAAGTGCTGAAACATGCACACGCTTTCTTCAGGAAAGGAAGAGTTGTAACCATTTATTTTATTAATAGAACTTCATAAAATGTAGTTGCCTTTTTAAAACTGAACAGTCATTCATTGTAAACAGTTTGAAATACTGTATTCTATGCAAACAACTTTAGGCTGAAGTTTTGTGGGAAAACACATTATTCTATTGCCCTGGTCAGCTTGCAGTTCTGAATGAGAAGTGGGAGGGAGCAAAAATGTTGTTTGCGGTTAAATAAAACGTTATATTTTGATACTTCTTTGGTTTTGGTTTTTTTTTTCCTTTTTAAAAATTGCCTTTACAAATAGTGTAGAAGGAAACTAAAATTTGAGTCAGTTTGAACTGAAAATGAATATGTTTGTTTTGAAAATAGTGAGGAGAAACATTCCAACTACATCTGCATTATGAGGAGACAGTGTCTTGTAAGGTAATGATAATCTGAGGTTTTTTGTGTCCTGCAGAATAGGGTAAAAATCAAAAGGAAAATTTTTAGCAATTGTTTTTTTTTTTCAAAAGATTATAAAGATCAGTTTAAAAAGGTATAACACACAAAAATGTAAATAGGCACTTTGGAGAAATTTTCAGTGTACCTGAGAATTGAGGATAGACAAAGAAGCAGCTTGGAATTTCTCAGTAGGCACCTATCAGCATTTTAGAACCTTCTGTCTCCTCTCCCCTTTTTTTAAGTGACTTAGAAACCATATTTGCTTTGATTTTCAGCAAATGCCATACCTCTGTGTTGAGAACCTTGATTTCTAAGGATTAAATTCAAAGTATTTACGTAGCTGTGTCCACATTGTTTTGAAATAGCTAGAAAGCTTCAAGTATATCTAATATGCTTAGTATTTAACTAGTATATCTAACATATACTTAATAGCCCCTCTGAAGAACTAACTAGGGTCAAGAGACATAGGAAATTTTGATCTCTAAATGTAAGCAATCACTACAATGTGCACCTTCTGCTTTGCTTTCTCCAACTTTAAAGTAATTTAAGTGTCATAGCGCTCCTGCTTTCCTCCACACATTCCTGCCTTTCTGTGCCTCAGACAAACTGAAAAATAATCCCACAAAAAAAAAACTTTGTGTTTTGCCTAGTTGCAGCACAAGAAAGATACAATAAAATATATGGTCATGAGGTAGTGGGAAGTCAGGAAAGCCTTTTTGGCAGAAGAACAATCTTAAATTTTCTTACGTAGGTTACAAAACCGCACTTAGCTATCAGTGGTTGAATTCTGCCTATCTCTTTTTAGAGGCTTCGGAAATATTCCCAAGATTTTAATATAATATACCATCTCAGGTTTTGACTTTGCCCTGAGTTAGACATCTAACTATCTGTTGTGCCTTTGAAAATAGTTCCTTTTTATTTTAGCAGAAACTTAAAACAAACTCGGTAGAAAACTCCGGGATCCAGGGGTGCTTTTTGTCATGATGACACAGTTTATATGTACTGTATGAGACTCATGTTTCCAAGAGCAATTAGGATGTTCTGAGTTATATCAATCTGTGTTTACATTCGGATATTTTTATTCATTGATTTATTTTAAAATTGTACACTGCATTACAAAACATAATTGGCCTTTTCCCACCCAATTTAAATTCATTCGATGAATATGTAAACTTAGCAACTGAGGCTTTTCAAAGTTACCTTTTGGATTTTGACCCCATGGGGAATATTTATGTAATCTAATGTAGTTGTTAAATAACATCCTAGTTAGAAGCCTAAAGTAGGCTAAAGTTAGGTGTCTACACTAAACAGAGGGACATAGGCATTTCCAGAATATTATTCACACAGACTAAGTTAGATGCCTGAAAACAGTTCGGATAAATATTTTCTCACCATTTAGCATTACTGTTCACTTTGGACATTCAAATTTCTAAGTAAATTTAGAAGAAAACATGACAAAAAGCTTAAGTCTTCTTTATTATGTTCAGAGGGGTAGCAGTGTAAGTCTACCTTACGTTTCCCTACCTGTGCTTTTATCTAGGGAAGATACTGTATTTAGCAGGATTTCACATGTATTTTACTGTTCCTCTGGAATTCAGTCCGTTATGTAAGAACATTATGGTGCTGAATTGGCTTGCTGATATAATGCTCTGACATTACCTATAGCCAAATGCAGTGGTAGTTTTAGGATTGGAATATTGGCTACACCACTACTTGGAAAGAATGCGTGGATGTTGGTAACACTGAAACTGAAAGAGGAATAGTCCTTCCTAGAGGATTGCTTTCTCCTCTGCCCTTGGGCCGCAAGAGTGCATTAGATGAACCCATAGGACAGTTCCTTAGGTTGTAAACGATATCCTGCTCTCTCCTCAAGCCATATACAAAGTAGGCCAAAACCTGTTCAGGGAAGCCCCAAAACTCTTACCAACCAGAAGCCTTGGTCTGTTTTGCTATTTATTTGTATTACCAACTAAGGATCACATGGGAAGCCTGTGGATGGAGCAGAATGGGCTCCGTACTGAATTTTGAACTGAGGACAAAGTAGCATTACTTTTCAGATCCCTTTTTCTTCAAAGAGTCTATAAGTCGTTGTGCCAAGCTATGATTTTTATAAAGGTTTAAGGTTCTTGCCTTCAAAGAAACAACATTAAGAGCTACTTGAATGGTTAATGCTGTTCCAATGAAATCCTAAAATCCTGTAAATCTGCATTCGTATTTTTACTGATAAAATATATAGTGATTTAATTGCCTGGATGAGATTTTTGCATTCCTCTCCGACAGACATACTTGCAGGATGGTAAAGGTGAGTCTATATAGAACAACATCTTGAGCTCACTTTTAAGATAACAATACCATACATTAGGACCTAGTAAGAGGAATTCAAGTGAAAAGAAGATAATTTTTTAATGTAAAACTTGTTAGTCCAATAGTCAAAATATTTACCATTCAGCTGAGATGAAGGAAGGAGGAATAATAATACCTCTCTTTACTTAGACAGAAACAGGACTCTGAACCAAGTTTTTGGAAGATAATATGTCAAGATAGTTCTCTTAATCTCTTCTATTGAAATAATTTTACAAAGTATTCAAATATTCCTGGATGCAGGACCCGTAATTTGGGTTTATACTTCTAGGGGCTTCTCAGAGTGCCAACACTGAGTCATTCTACCTCTTTTTCTTTGTTTGAGCCAAAACAAATTATCTGGTTCACTAAAAATCATAATGTTTTTAGGTCCAGTCATCAAAATGAAAATTCAGTTATTCATGCATCCCCAGTCATCCTGAAATAATTTCTGTCACACCATAATGATATTAAAACAGTAGAATTCATACGTTGTCTCATTATATGTATATAAAAGATAGGATTCCTCAACTCTTCCAGAAATAACTAGAAGTGTTACCACAAATTCTTTTTTATGTGTGAAGATTTTACATTAGTCTGTATCTGAAAAATCAGGAAGGGAATAGGAGACTATGATTACAGAAGAGAACTCAAATAGCATATTAAATCTTGGAAAGAATATTTCTTTTTTATTGTGTCTAATGCTAGTCTGAGAGAGAGAGTGTGATACCTTTATTAAACTAAAATAAAGCAGCGTTCATCCATAATTCTGAGCTTAATACAATGATTTCAAAGTGCTGCAAAGACTATCTTAAGTATTATTTTGAGCCATCTTCTAAAGCACAGTTTTAGTAGTAATGTTTCTGTCTGACTCCACAGTCTTAACACGAGTAGCTGCCTGCTACAATATGTGATAACTACCTGTACTGCCAAAACATGCTCAGCAGGCTCTTCTTCCCAACACAACTCACAATATATTATTATCACAGCATTTTTTCCTAGTATTTTCTCTTTCTACCCTATTGAAAAATAAAGTAGGGCAATATTCTATTTCACTTGCCCACTACAAAAAAAGCTATTGTATCTAGCACTACAGTGGTGACGCAGTAGCCTTGCGAACAGCTGTTGTTGAAGAGACGCAGTTGGGAATTTTCTTAAGAATGTTTTTCTCAGAATACACACGTTTGTTGAAAGTGAAACTTTTTTTTCAAGATGGTATGTACCTGTTTTAATAAGGCAAGAACTTCTGATCAGGGAGAAACAGACAGATGCACTGACCCATTAGTCAGCTGGCTCATTTAGGATATTTAAATCCATGAACTGAGTCTGGGGACAGTTTTTTAGGTTGTAAACGATATCCTGCTCTCTCCTCAAGCCATATGCAAAGTATGCCAAAACCTGTTCAGGGAAGCCCCGAAACTCTTACCAACCAGAAGCCTTAGTCTGTTTTGCTATTTATTTGTATTACCAACTAAGGATCACATAGGAAGGCACAACATTCGATGTGCCTTTATTTCACTAAGTATTGTAGAACATTTTCAACTTGTATCAATAATTCAGGGTTTAATGGATGACATAGGGAGGCCCTGACTGCATATCTACTTGTAGAGTGGAGCATGGCACTGCCATCCTACAGAATAGCATGGACTAATCAAAATCTGGAAGCAGTATGGTTGTGTCAGCCTGCTGCTGGGCCTACATGGTTTACCTGTGCTGAGGAGTGCAGTACGCTAGCTTACAAGCACGGCTACTCTCTTTTGTGCCTACACCAGTTTGGGTTAGTGTCACTGCGCAGCGCATCACATCAGTCAGGTCAGCTATAGTTGAGGATCTCTTCAGTGGTGTAGAAAAAATCCTGCTGTGGATTTGTGCCTTCCTGCTCTGATTTTCTTTTCCTACCCCCCACTCTTCTTTTCTTCTTTCTTTCTTTTTTATTTGATTTTTTACTGTTGATGTTGTTCTCCTGGTTCAGAGCAAGAAAACTTAAAGAATCCTGTAAAACTTCCCAGTTTTCCAGCCACTTCTGAACATTACAGTATCTGGAAGAGTAGGGAGAAGGTGGAAAATTGCTAAGGAGTCTACAGTGTATATTTACAACTCGGTCTGTTAACCATAGCTAGAACTTTAATTGAAAGCACCATTTAAGCATGAGAACTGCAGAGTGAAATCCTTAAAGCAGCATATTCTTATGTTCTATATGTTGATGTAAACGCATGGTGTCTGTAAACGTTACTGATATTGCATCTGCAGTACACAGTGGTTAGTAAGGGCAGAAAATAACAAGTGGTAACAGGTTACAGGTGGTGTATTCATCTGTGCTCCATAGAACCTAAAAACTAACAAAAAGTCTTAAGATCTAAGCTTGAGGCTGATGCTGAGATGTCTTTTGCTTTTGAGGCTGATTCTGAGATGTCCTTTGCTTTTAAAGGCTGTGCCTCCTTTTACTAGAGTACAATCCAGCAACATCTTCCTTTGAAGACATATGTGATAGAAATGCTTAAACCCAGCCCCAAGGTAAAAAGCTATAAATCAATGAAAGTACTAATAAACAAAATGCACTGCCAGCTCCCCCAAGAATTAAAGAAACTTCACAATGTCCAGTTCTTTCCATCTTTTCTGGCAGGGCCAGACCCTCTGTTTCTAGCCCTTTAAGTTTTAAAAAAGGAATCAAACTAGATATTTGCTAATTTTGAATTGACTGATGTTTTAAAAGAATTATTGTTTTATACCTCTGTTAGATAAAGCACATACAAATTAAGTGACTCACTTAAGGACATACAATATATTCATGACACAGCTGGGAAGGGAATCTGAATCGCTTGATTTTCAGAATTAATCTGAAAGCAATAGATAACCTCTTAACATGTAAGTTCTCTAAGCCAAGGCTTCATGTTCGTGTCTCTGGGTACTTGTAAGAAGTGGCACTATATTTTGTTAAAGTTTCTCTAAGTTGACTGCTGGATGTCCTTTTCAGGCAGGCCCCCAGCAGTATTATTTCCAGATTGCAACTGGTTTAAAACCGAAAGAACACACAGTCATGTCCTTCTACCTAATAGCAGAATAGTATTCTACTCACAAGGATGCTAGTTTTTAGCTCAGTGCTATGCTGTCATTAGTGTTTTTCTACTTCTCCATACCTTGCTAGAGAGTCAAGTCCCAAAAACATCCCTGGCTTACTGGTTGACTGGTTTTCTCTTTTGTAAAACTCAGCCTTCTTATGCCAAGAGAAAACTCTCTGCATAGGCGTTCACAGCCTTCAATTTTCCCCCTCCTTCCCAAAAACATGCTTTTTTCTGAACTTTTAAATGTGTCTGCCAAAGACACAAGCTCTTTAAAATGAAATGGCAGGGGGGGACGGGACAGGACAGGACAGGGACCTACCACCACCACCACATCCACTGACTAGTTTTCTCTGGCTTTTAGCTACAAGTTGAGGCCCTAGCTTTGTTTTTCCCTCATTGGATGCTTTGGCATGAAGCATCCAAAATGTAGATTGCTGGACTTGTTCATGGCGTTTCAAAAAGAGCATCATTTGGGCCATACATTAGCAAGCAGGCGAATAATTAATAACAACACACGTGGAAGCAAATGAATGTTTTGCTTGTTGAAAGAGAATGAGAAAGTCAGACAAAGGCCTGGGCTCTATGTCCTTGCCCTCCACAGCAGCAGAAGAAATAATGTTATGAATAGCATTTAACTTGAATTTGTAGCAAACTGCTGCTTTTATCATAAACAATTGCCAGATGGTATACATTATCTTCCTTTTTTCTCCTTTCACAAAAGCAGCATTAATTGCAGAGCAGCCCAGGGCTCCACTCAGCTCATCAGTGTGATAACACTTCATGACCCTGATTAGCCGTCAGTCTACTCAATTAAAAAGATCATTTAGACATTCACCCAATCATTTGCCTATCGAGCCACCTGGGCCTCAACCAGGGGCTCCATTTTTAACATTCTCCTGCCCTCTCTCATCTCGCCTAGCTTTTTTACATATCTCCAAAAGACGTAATTGAATTAAATAAAGCGTCTCAGGGGCAGCTGCAACATCTGCTGTTTGTGGTATGTCAAGCCTTCAGCATTAAAAACAGTTACATATGCTCCAAATTAGCAGGTCGCAGAGATGAAACAGTCGATGATAGTGTTTTTGTGCCAGCGTGAGAAGCAGCTCACAGCTGTGTGCAATTTACAATTAAAGGCTTTATCAGAGCTCAATTGTACTAGTGAATCAAGTGGTGAGAGGTCAGTTAGTGAATTAGACCAATTAGAGCTTGTACAGTTAAATTATCTGTCTTATTACCTACTGATAAACAGCCTTGTCATATCTTTACTCAGATGATGAAGCTTGGAAGTGTTTTATGAGGTGATACTGTACTTTTTTTATGTGTGTGTAATGGAACTCAGTAGCTCAGCAAAGTTAGTTTGATGCAACAAACATATAGCAGACAACTTCTTAAAATGGAGAGGAAAAAACACTCAAACACCTGCAGTTAGAACCTTTAAGCAGAATTAAGTTAGAACATGAGTTAAGATTACAAATGTTGGCTGTATTTCAAGTTGTATTTTTCTGCTTGGTAAAGTCTAAATTCATAAAGTTATCCGAGGGAAATATTATGCTTCTGATTTCTAGGGTTTTTTAATTACTGGCTTGCTCTCTCTCACTCCCACTCTGAAGGAGGGATGGGAGGCAAAGGACAGAATCTAATAAAGTCAGGCTCTGATTTCATGCTGTAAAATAATGCAGTAATAATGGCCAAAGACAGAAACTCCTGCTTCTTAGTCTCATGATTTACACGGTTCTGGAAAGCGTCACTTGTAAGCCTGAACACAGATGACTGAAGATGGGTGAATTGAACTAAGGTGAGCCACTAAAACCTTTTCAGAAGTATCACACATACAAGTGTGTCAGTTTGTAGCTGGGTAGTATCAAACATCTGTTATTGCCATGTCATCCTACTGTGTGAATGAGACACGAGCTGCACCAGGTACTGCAATGCCAAATTTATAGGCACCTGGCCTTAAGAATGAAAAACTTGCTGTCAGGGGCCCTATACAATTTTGGGGGGGATGGGGGTTGGTGGGGATTAAGTTAACCAGCATGCCAAAACATGACCCATCCTTTCATCAAATTAGATTATATGGAATTGCTCGTGACAGTGTTACATGGCAAATTCTGCCTTTCTTCAGTGCTTAGAGGACCAGAAGTCTCAGAAACCTTCCCTTGAAAGCTACTATCTGTGCTTTGCTCTTGAAAATGAAGTAAGGCTTATACCTTTCTTTTAAAGTACAATCAAACACTGATAGTGGTGCCATTCTCTTTTTATAGAAAGTCCTAGAGATTAGATCATCTGCTCAATTCTCTTCTCTGCAGAAGACAATCAACGATGTGTTAGGCCACAGGAATGGACTAAAAGTATGCCTGATTGTATAACTCAGTAGTCAGGGAATTTGGCTTAAGAAGAAGCGTCGGGTCCATTCTCAAAGTTGTATTTCAGTCTTTCACATCATCCTGTCATTGAATAAAAGGCATAAAAGTTACGCATCCCCTGTAAATCAGTGTCCTGAATCACTGTTCTTCTCTTCATTCTTCACAGTAGCACAGCTTTGGGAGGAAGGGTGGTGAAAGCCCTTGTAGATGTTCACCTACAAGGTGAACAAGCTGGTTTCTAGGCCATCAGACAGGGGGATAGTTAGGACACTTCAGGGGGACTCAGGGTTAAATCTCTTAGCAAAGGAGGATGTTTTACTTCAAGGTCTGTAACTGGAGACTGTTCTAAGTAACTCTTCTATGTTGTGTGGAGCTGGGCTGTTTATGTGTGCTCAGGGAATCTCTACCAGACCCAAGTCTAAAGTGAGATTAAAGGCTAGTCGATTACCAAATGGAGATTTGGGGTCTGTGGGGTGTGTGTTTTCTTTGTTTTAATTCAGGCAGGTGATTCCACCCAAATATTGTGTTGGTGTAAAGATACATGTTTAGTTCATAGCTTCTATGTATTCAGGCATACAGATTTTGCAAAATGAGGAGAGGAAGTTTCAAACAGATGTCTTGAGATGTCTTATTAAAGACTGTGTTTGCAATAAATTAAGAAGGTTGTGATGCTGGCATTGAGAGGGGTCCCAACCAGTTTCTGCCAGTGAATAATGTTGACTCATTTTCCACAAGTTTGGGACTTGCACTTAAAAAAACTCTAATCAGCATGGAAATGGCCCTTTTTGAAACAGTGGATTTAACATTTTAGTATTTTCCATGAGGGCATCGACTTCATTGCCAAGCTTCAAAGGTTTTAAAAGAGTAGTTGAAAGAAAGAGAAGTTTTTGAACTTGTGGATGAAAAAAAGAAAGAAAAAATATTTTTGGTGTGTAAATGAACACATTTTTCAACACTCTTATCCTTCCAAGTAGTAGAGGATATGTAGTTCATTCCTCAAGGGGAGGAGAGAAACATGGCCTAAGTATTCTCAGAACTACTGAGATTTGAATGTACAGTGTACACTTGGTGTCAGGACCCTGATCTCTCCTACAGTGCACATGCTTCTGGCAGTTATTGAAATTCTTCATCCTCTCCTGTTGCAGTCTTCTAACTTATGAGTGACATTTGCCCTTGACAAGGCCAAAATGAAAGTTGAGCCTCAGACATCATAGTTTTCTATTTTTAAATGCTAAGTTGTACCTGACTACATTTACATTAAAATTATTTTTGCCATGAATGTGAGAAAGAATGGCTCACAGTAAACATTGAAACAATGACTTAGGGCTCTTTTTTAAAAAAAAAAGTCTTGCCTTTGTTGTATGACAATCGATAAATTACTTCAGATCCCATTTTTAAGACACAGGAATTTCTGTAGCTTTCTAAAAAGTGATTTTGAATTTTAAGTGTCTTACCTTCCAAGAGAGGTTAAGTCCCTGTGTATATAGCTCATTATTAAGCATAAAGATGATATTACTTACATGACTCAGTCTTCATCTAAAATAGGTAGAAACCAGAAAAGTTGCTTAGAAACTAAGATATTGCAATAACAAGACCATATTTTGTTGACAGACTGATTTCTTGAAAATTCTATTGTAAGAACAGAATCAGTTTATGGAGGATACAGGATCTAAAAAGAGACACACTCAGAGTTATCAGCGAATGATAATTACTATTTATCATCTGTTTGCTGAGAAAACAGGAACAGTAAGGGCATTGCATCATTTACTGCATTTATTAACCTCAACTTGGCAAGCCAAGCTCTCCACAGCACAAGATAGTGAAGCTGATCACGGGCTTGAAAACACCATTAGATGGGGCACTGCCAAGGTAATAATCTTCTGACATTTAGTTTTTTCTCTTTGTTACTAGTTGCAGCTTAAATATTTAAAAACAAAAGAATTTTGGCCACTGTTATTTGTTTCCATCCATTTAATTTTGTGCTTTGTACTTTTTGTACTTACATAATAGAATAACATGGTTCTATTCAGCTAGTTTCATTCAAGATTTTGAGACTGTATGACACTGTAGCTATCTCCAGATATCCACAAATAATGCTATGTAATGTACAATCATATCTCAGCATTGTGCTTTACATTAGCGTGCTGTAGCTTGCGCATCTTTTTTCTATAACTTGTCACACTTAAAGTATCCCAGTGGTCCCTTACCTACCCCTGCAGTACAGACGGATGTCTCCTGATGTCATTGCAAATAAAAAACCCCACCCTATTAATGGCAGGTGCTGCTAGTCTTCCTTAAGGTACAAAACTCTATTCTTCCCAGACCTGCGAGCAAAAGCACACACACGCTGTGTACCTGAAAGAGTCAATGGAAGTGCTCTCCTCTTCCTGGCTGATTCGATTGAGCCAGCATCTGCCACTGCAGCACAGCCTCCCTGCCTGTCCTGTAATAGAGCCACAGGACTAAAACCGATCTGAATTGCTCATGAGCTGCGGCTGACTTGACTTGCTGGCTGGGCATCTCCCGCCTGCGCAACCCAGCCACAGCCCTTCTCAAGAGTGCATTACAGAAACTTGTTTGGGACAGTTGAATATTTAAGAACTAGTATATGGTGATGAATATAAATGTTTAAAACATGAATATAAATGTTTGAAGAAGGGGAGCACAAATGGCGTAGCGGCATTTGTCTCATGGGAACAAAAAAATCACCCACCTCACCCACCCAAGGAGTGGTGCTTATATGCTTGCGGCAGTCCTCTTAGTTTTTTAGAAATACTGTTAATTTCTTTTTAAAATCTCTGCTTACCCATTTCCCAAGCAGCACTGCCACAGAGATCATATGAGTATTATGTAATAAAAAGTTCTATAAAATACAATAAGACACTGAAGTAATTTGGTTCTGATGCATGTATTTCTCTGGAATGGTAAGCTGGGACTTACGACTTGGTTTTCAAGTCTGTTTTCATCCACTACACTCCGCCAAAACTGTATCTTCATTAAACCTCAGGGATAGTCTTTTTTTTTTTTTTTTTTTCCCCACACACCCCCCAAACACCTTTCTCTTTCATTTTGTATAGCAACCCTGAGCTGTCTGAGGTGTCGTGGGGGCAAAGCCTTCATCTCCACTACCTATAGGCATTGCTTTCTGACTATGAGTAGCTTTCTTTTTTGGATAGCCACAGTGGATCCTTCTTTTGATTGTCCACCATACCCTACCTTCAGAGTTTCCTGGCTTGTCTTGGCTGTTAGTATAGAGGCAGATAGATCATCACAATTAACAATTCAGCTCGTTCAGTTAAATTAACAATTTCATTGTTTTATTGAAGATACAGGCTCCAATCTCTGATGTTTCACTGTTAAATGAGCAGTTTACCTGTGCTTGCACAATGAACAGGGTGAACAGACAGGGGCAAGAGCCCCACAGTTGTCCCAAAGTAATTACTCCCAGTGATGGATCGGAGACCTGCACTTCAGTCTCCAAAAATGCTTTCTGAGGTTTTTTCTTGAACGTCTCAAGGCACAGGCAAATCTCATGCCCATTTTGTGTCTGTATTATTTTCAAGTTATTGCTTCCCTGTCTTTGTGCTACTACCTACACATATGTTGATGTATAGTTTTAGTAACATACAGTTTGTGTCAAGGATGAATAAATACAGGAAGTAGTGGGGGGATGAAGTTGTATAGAAACCTGGAGCAGAATTGCTTGGTAAGCTTTTGGAAATAGTTGGCTGGTGGTCAGTGTATTAGAGGTCTGGCAGAAGTGGTGAGTTTCCATTGGAATGGTTTGGAGTGGAACTGCAAGAGATCAAAAAGACCCTGGAAGTAGGAATAGATGTACTTTTAACGAAATGTACATACTGCAGTTCTTCTAAGCTGCATCGTTGGCCTGTCAAACCAAATAGATACCAAGTGATTCCTCTGAAATAGAGAAGCGTTACCTACTTCTGTGGAAGCAGCAGAGAGTGTTTCAGTCTTGATGAGGCAGGCAGAAGTATATCAGCTCTGAACTTCCAAACTGACTTTACAGTTTCTTCTTAGTTATCTCTGTTCCTCTATTTATTCCATGAAAAAAATACAGAGCAAGTCAAATGTCTATACTAGATCAGTCCCACCAACGAAATCTGTATTAGTTGAAATAGTTTCACAAGGCGTGAAAGTAGAGGAGTTGCTTAAATATCCTGCAGCCTTATTGTCTTTCTGATTTGTAAACCCCTAAGTAACTTTCAACATTTACACTTCCTTCTTTTTCCCTGGTCATTACAGAATACAGAAGGTGCATCAGAGGGTGCTACAGTATATTAGAACAAGTTGTAGGTCCCAGAGTAACTAGATCAATGGGGTAACTTCTCTGACTACTGGATAGATAACTCGGAGAATAACTTACATATATGTTTGTAAAGTGCATTTGGATATACTAAATAAAGCGTGTTTTTTACTGCCCGTCTTTTACTCTAACTTAAGACCCTGTCCAGCTATTAAAAATAAAAGAAAAATACAAATGGGAGAATGAATCAAAAGAGATGTTTGGACTTATATCATACTTTTTAGACCTAATAACTCCCTTCTTAGAATTTAATCCTGTAAAAATCATAACTATTCAGTACTATTTCCTGTATTACTCTCACAGTGAAATAGCTTCAAATTGTATAATGACTTTTTTTTTTCCTAGTTATTTGCTTGAGAAGGAAATCTCTAACTCTCTTTGTTAATTTAGATAAATGTGGGGTTTGAGTTGTGTTTTTTTTATAGGCACAACACCAGACCTTCATATTGCTCATGAAAGATTAATTCTTGATCCATTATTATTTTTACTCTGTGTTAATAATGTATTAGATGCGCTTATTGCATATCTGTGGATGTATAGATGGGTACACTTTGGTTAGACCAGTCAGAAGTGTTGCTGAGATCACCCTCACTCCAAACGAATTCTAATGCTTATTGGTTTCATGTTTTAAGAAAAATGAGTCAGTGCATGAAGGAATTTTATTCAAGATGTACTTATTAGATGTGTTGCCTTAGTGAAGATTATACTTTCGGTATTGATCAAACCACTCTCCCCTGGTGTACAGATGATTAATTCCCTATTAACTCCTAAGATATGACTAACCCAAAGAATACATTTTAACAAGTGGCACTGCTTCCTCCAAAGTGCACACAAAACCCCTGTATTAAACGTAACTCCCCAAAAGCCTTTTGTGTGCATTTTTTACCTTCTTACCTTGATGTATTTTTTCTCCTGACATAACACTTTTTCCTGATTTTGCTGAATAACTCCACTTTATTCTTGCTTTAAGTGATACCAGATATGTGCTCATTGCATTTTTTTATATCCCTTCTTGTAGTGGTATATTTAGAGCTGGTTTTAAGAGTTAGATGAATCTTTTTTTTTTTTAATTTAAAAAAATGGTGATTCTGTGAAACTTTGCTGATGTTGGAAGTTTCTCCCTTTCTGACCCAGATTAGTTAGTAGCCAGTGGGAACAACATGTATATAAATACCACAAGTCCTTGCATTGACCAAGTCAAACTGACTTGTGAACCTGTGTTTGTGATTCTTGAAGCAAAGTATCTTGACTGATGGTTATTTTGAGTGAGACTCTCTGTTGGAGAGTTTTATTATGTATATGAAGCCAAGAGGAAAACCTGTTCTCTAGCCAAGTGATTTAACGTTTCATGTAATCTTTGAAAGACCCAGGGTGGCCCAAGTACCAGCACTAATGAAAACTTTGTCATGCAGATCTCTAGCAGGAGACTGAGAGGGTAGTTTACTGCTCAGTGATCTTGTCTTGCTGAGGGAGTGACAGAATGACAAAGCTGGAACCTCGGCCTTTGTGCATGTGTCTTTATGTATGTATGGGAAATTTCAGAAGGGTCGTGATTTCATCCTTCTGCAGCGTAGGAAAAAATAAACCCAAAAGTATCATCAAATATGAAGACTCATACTTTCAGCTGCAGGCACATTTCCCAATTGCTCATCAGTCTGCCACACATTAGCTGCTGTCTGTAAAGCTGTTCCTGCAAGAGGTGTGTTTAGAAGAAAACTTGATCACATGAGTAAATCTCTAACAAAATACACAACTTGATTAGTGCTATGATTAAAATTCTTTGTGTGCCAGTTGCTGTAAGATTTAGTTTTTAATTACCTAACTTCTCTAAGAGGTATCTAAACTTGACATCATTTCTCTATTGCTGGCCATGATCACGTCTTCACAAATTACTGTTATCTGTGAATCTTACAAGCATGCAGTTTTGTCTTTTCTTACAGAACGTGAATGAAGCTGTGAGTTAGGCTGAACCTATTACTGATCACTGTGACATCTCACGAGATGCTAACACATTAAATATCAGGCTGATTACTAAGTCAAGCCTCTTTCTGCAGACATTTCTGTGTAAGGGTTCTAGCTAGGCTGACTAGCTAGGATTATTTGAGGGCATCAAAGGATTGGTGCATCCTGCAGCAAGAATTAAGTAAGCACAAATCTAGATGGACTTACAGTGACATTACAGAGAAGTAGGGGAGTGCTTTTTTCTTACATTTTTGTTTTAGATTTTGCGGCATCCCACCTTTTTCTGACAAGCTGCTTACCATATCTTATAGTTTTAAAATGTCAGGGCTGAATAGTATTGGAAGTTTTAGGCAATATACTTGAGTTAGTAAAGACCCTACCTTGTGTGTGGAATATTTTTAGTTGTGAATTAAAATTAAGTAGGTCCTACTTTTAATGACAAACATTTTGGACAGTGTCAGTTTCCTCTATTCAAAACTCTTTTAACACAAGAAGTTTAGAACTAGTTTCATAATCCGTGACAAATAAATTGGGAGACACAAATGGTAATGTTTACTGTTTTAAACTGTGTCTGTCTCATGAATATTGTTCTCTGTTTTTAACCAAACATTTTCTATAAATAACAAGAATGTGGATTGTTTAAAAACATTTCAGATTAACTTTAAACATTCAGATTACCTTGACTAGACAACACTATTCTGGTTTTCAGTACTCTGAATATAACCTTTAGAAGCAGGCTTCTAGAGTAAAAAATTGCATTTATGAATTTCAGATAAACTTCCTGAAATATTCCGTAATGCTTGCTTAAAACATTATAGATTGACAATCATATTTTAACATATTGTGAACGTAAAAGATGGAAAATTAATATGAAAGGGCAAAATAATAGTCAAAAAGAGGATACATTAAAATTTTTGTAATATATTTTTACATATATTTCAGTATTCATCTAATTTATTTGTCATTTTAATGGTAGAAAATAACCCCAAACATCTTTAAAGTCTCCTTACACATGGCTTAAATTCATCTTAACTGAATTTCCTGAAGTGAATGTATGATTTTTTGATCAGGAAACACAATATTTACATAAAACTGTTCCATAATTAAGGAGACTCTTCATGGCAATAACATATCCCCTGCTTTATCTGTAAAATAGCTCAAAGAAACATGTTCTTTGACCAGAACTGATCCGTAAATCCGTCTTGCTCACAGTTCAGCATTGGCAGTAGGAGCAGACCACAAGCCTGGTCCCTAACTGTGGTATGCTCCCCTAATGTCCGCAATCGACTGATGAGGGACAATAGAGGATGCGTCCCCACCTATTCCCTTTAGCTTTTGAACCTCTTTGTCCACCGGTTTGTTTAATCTCTTCTTGAATGTGTTATTTGCTCCAACTCTCTCTTTGACATCAAGTTACGCAATCATTACCCTTTGTATAAAGAAGTACTTTTTTGTTTTAATCCAAGCTG
>NW_009222389.1:77476-91873 GCF_000690835.1 Fulmarus glacialis | reverse complement strand
CTAGCTAGTTAGGTTGTCTCTCTGTCCAGACAGCTGTGCCATGCCCTTCATCATTTTATTTGTCCTTCTCTGTACTTTTTCTGACTCCACTATGTCCTGCAGATATGGAGACCAGTACTACACACAGTTATAGAGTGACAGCATTTTGTTTTCTGTCCATTCTCAATTGTATTCTTGATGATGCCCAGCACTTTATTGTTGATTTTTCTTTTTGACAGCTGTTGGACTTTGAACCTATGATTTTAGACAACTGTCCATGATGGTTCTGGCATCTCTCTACCGCCTGGTAAGTCTCCATTACGAGCTTTTCATGTACCTGATACAGAGCAGAGGGCTTAAAGAAGCTAAAATATAGAACTCTTTCATAAAGAAAGTCTAATGACTGCAAGGCATATTTCAAAATTCCAGTTAATTTGGAGGGGGGTTTATAAAGGAAATAAAGTTGCACCCTCTGTAAGTAACACTTTTCCTTCCATCAGAGGGTACTGTTTAGATGGCTAACATATCAGAGCATCTACACATATAAGGCTCTTCCCTGAGGAACATGCACAAATATTATTGGACATTTTATCCTATCAAATTTTCAAGTTATTAATATAGAAGCCTTCTATTTGCTTTCTGTGCAGGATGAACGGCACTTGCCGTGGCCACATTATATCATAATACAGCATTTGGTCACTGATCTGTGTTTTGAAACTGCAGGATCAATTCAATGCAAATATCACAGAATAATTGCTTAACCTATCTTCCCCCTTGTTCAGAGCACTTCAGTGTTAAGTATAAAATGAGCCAGGGTTATGATTTCTGGCAAATCAATAAAACCAAAGGATTTGTGACCAAAGCCTTAATTGTCTTAACAAGAGCATGTATGCCTCTCAGACTGATGAATCATCAAGTATTATTGGCTTCTTTTCCCCTTAAACCTTTTGAATACTTCAGATTTTCAAATAGAAGCGTAAATGTTATGTGTGTTAACAGCTTTACAAATTAACTGTGATTTTGTACTTTGGACTATGACACTCATTACTGGACTTGTGTCCTGTCATTTCCATTCGTCTGTGATAAATGTGTCTGGATCAACTGATTCTGCATTTTTAGTGTATTGTTGTTTGGTGTTGTTTTATATCTTCAGTGTGTACGATAGAAGAGATTAAGTCAGCATTACTAATCGCATCCACCATATAGATAAGCAGATCTTTCCTAATACTAATTTCACACACTTGACTGGTGATGAGTTTATTCAAATGAATTGTAAAACCTATGAGCTGGGGTAAACATCTGTCTCTTGGACAGATATGAGCATCTAGGTTGTGTGGAAGCTGCTCTTCCAAAAAGAGGTATGGTCTTCATGCTCAGAAAAGCATATTCACACCCACACAAGTCTTGTAACAGGATTTGCAGTGATTCTTTTGCTTATTGCTAGGCTGTAGAAGAGGGCAAAGGAGGAAGAGGAGGAGAAGATAATTTTACAACAAGCAAAGAATGCAAATATTTTTTCCAAAGTTGATGATGGAGGTGATGGTGTGTTTCTTCTACATGGCATTTTCATTTGCAGCTTTCATTTCCCTGGGCCCAATTAAAAAATGCAACCATACCTTTATTTTTCTTTAAACAAGTGCTTAAATCTCATTTAGTAGGATTTTCTGTATTTACCAAAAGTAAAATCATAGGCTTATATGCTTTGATAAGGAAGTGCAGACTGCCAGACCAGGGCCTCAATGTGTACGCTTGCATTTAAGAAGCCTTCTCTTCTTAAACCTACTTAAAAATGTTGGTTTTAACTGATTTCCAGTTGGACTGGATCTAGCATAATATCAAAATGTGTGCTAAGGTCTTCAGCAAAGTATTTAAGTCTATAAGCAGTTACACCTCTAGGGACTCTACAGAGGACGTGATATCATATGTAGAGATGCAAGATTTAGATGTCGTTGCACTCATGAACTTGGAAGCAATGCACAGAATAAAGCATAGCAGTGATATGATCTGCTCATTTAGTTTACCTAGAAGACTAGTTTGCTTTCAAAATCGCTAAAGGAAATCCAGAGCATTTACAAGAAGCAAGGCATAAAGGATATTGTGACAATAAAACCTGCATATGAAAAATGCCTAGATGAAGATCTTAGCACTAGTGTTAGCTGAACACCCCTAAGAGCAATAATTTTGAAGTGACTTTAAGAAAGATATGATCCACCAGCTCTACAAACATTATCTAGAAGGAAATCTGTGTTTCTAGGACAGCAACATAGATTTTTTTATAGATTTTCTTCTTAATCCACATGTCTCTCTGAAAATGCAAGTGTGAGAAGCTACTCATAGTTATTTACTCGTGCAGACAAGTAACTTTCAGCTGGTAGATCTGCCCAAGTTTTATTGATGCAAGACTTACATCCTTTTTCTCTGATGTTGGTAGAACAATCCTGTTCTGACTAATAAGCTGGAAAGTAAGCTCATCTTATTATCTTTACTGACATGAATCATGTCATTAATTTCATTGAGGGTTTTTGCTCGAGGAAGTATCATTCCTCGATTTACAGTGTAAGTTTAAACAGTAGCAAAAATCCCAGATGAAACTCCAAATGCAATTAACACTATACATAGTCTGAAACACTAATGACATCTAGTTCATATTTTATCAACCGTTAAAATTCAAAGCTCATAAAAGTCTCATCCTGCCATAAACAGTTCACACTTAATTCTTTTCAGTGTCTACCAGTCACATTCGCTCCCAGGCAGATGATACATAATCGAGCAGATTCCTTACCAGATCATTAAAGACCTCACAGTAAGACCTCATCTAAGAGCTCATAGTACAGTGATATGATCCAGAGATGGCGAAGATCATTCATTATTGGTCTGATTCTGCAGGACAGCAGACAATGTGAGCAACAATCTAAGCTGACACTGGAAATATATCTAGAAATGTTTCTCTGAAAGTCCAGGCCAGCTTCCTATTGTTTATTGCAGAATATTGCAGAAAGGGAGCCTGCAAATTTGCAAGGTATTTGCAGAACTAAGAAATTTTGTAAAGAACTACGTTAAAATACCATTGCTAGAGTAAAGAAAGACATAACCTCCTAATCATAAATAAACCATGAAGGTCATGGTCAACACACAGATGACAGAATGCAACTGAAGCACCACTTCAGTCAACTCAGCCTCAGGCACTGGAGAAAAATTGTACTTAAGTGTACTGATATGTCAGAAGGCAATAAAGAACCAGAAATACCATCAACTTGAGGATGACATTCACAGAAACCTGAACTGTAAGGGCATTGATCTTATGTGTAAAGGCAGGCAGAAAATGATTGCTGTTGACAGAAACTGTGAATTTGAAAGACAAATCTTAATCCTGAATCAGAAATAATGAAACTAATAGTGTTTGTGAGCAATGTACTGTACATACATATAGCATCATTGAATACATAACACCAGTGCAACAGAGAGTTTAAAAATAAACTGAAAATAATCTGATGGCGAAGGTTAGTAAAAGATTTGGTATTAATTATATACTTTCAAAGGGTAAAGTAAAATATTTAAAATAGAATAGCTTGAACTGCTGAATGGCATCCAGATTGTTGTACATCTGGAAGTGTCATTGCTAGTCCCACTAAAACAATCTTTTAAAAGGGATTAAAAGACATCTTTCATTTTTCATCTATAATCAGATAATCTATAGATATAAATGACATTTTTAATACATAACTATCTGGGAAGATCTTCACCACATTTTCATCCGGTGAAAACTGACATTTGCCTGTTCCAAGTCGTTTGACTTACAGTGACGTGCATTGGCTAAACATCTGGCACTTTCATTTTACCACTCCCATCTTCAAACTATTTCCACTGAGGATTTCAGGTACAGGAAAACAGAAACAGTTTTTTCAAAATGAGTTTCTAATATTTAAATGGCAGTATGCATTTCATTTAAGAGTTTTTGCAGAAACATTGCATTGCTTATATATTAATCTCAGTACCACCACTGAGGGGAAAAAAAAAAAAGCTAAAACATCACCTACTGTGGCAGTGAGCCTGAATTTTCACTCCCTGATAGCCATTATATTTACAGCAGGACACTGTGTCCTGATATCTCTGAAGCAAAGACCTTTGCAGTTCCTGCATGCAATAACCAGAGTATATATCTCCCAGTCTCCTTTTATTTCTTGCAATGAGATGTATGCAACCTTTGATTTGACAACACAAATAAAATGAGCATTTAGGAAAATTTAGAAGCCAGTAAACACAGTTGTTTTGTTTTGTTTTTTTTTTAATGACTGCATTTAACTATAACATCATACTTTCCAGAGATTGATGATTAAATGGATTTTAGGGTCCACCTCTTTTCATCTCTATATTTTAACGAATCCAGATAGAAAATATTCATGTTTTAATTTTATGCAGTTCATGCAATCACAATTTCACCATCAGAATTGTATGCCTCAAAAAAGTAGATTTTTTTTAAAAGTGGAGAAAAGTGAAAAGTATGAGCTTTAACTGCTGCATATTTTGTCTTATTTACATATGCACAAATATGATTTTTTTGTGTGGTTTTTGTGCTTGTGCTCTTTGCAATATTTTAAAACGTATCTGCGCTTTGGTAGCTGAATTCTAATTTCATATCTATTGATGTTTTAAGACATAAAGTAGCAAAAATATTCAAACTGAGCTTGCAAAGATAAGTGACTTATTGTTACACTACTAGAGATTTGATAGAATTGTTAAATGTACTGTTTTAAAATTACTTTAACAAAACAGGGATTTTTTTTTTTTTAATTTTATTGCTGTAAGTAATTAAGTTAAAAAGAATATTCCCCAAATATTGAATGAAAAGTGATTGTAGAAGCAAATCACAAAGGAACTGCAGAAAATTTACATTTGGCATCAAAAGTGGTGTCTTCTACAAGACCAGCAGATTAAAAGCTGTGACTCCAACAATACACTTCATCAGGTGTTTCTCATAACAAAGAAAAGTACTGCTTGGTATGAGCCATGCAGAATGATTGCAGAACCATTGTCAAGCCTTGTACTGAAAGCTAATCAACGCAGTTCAGTCAACAATCACTAGATGGAAAAAAAGCTCAAAGTCCTGCAATTATGCAATCGTCTTATATACTGAAAGAACAACTGCCCTACACAGAAACAGAAAATTGACCGTGCATTTGCAGTGGACAAAGACAGATGGTTCCTCATTTTACAAATGTGGTGTCTTTCCACATTTCTATTTTTCCTGATGTAGGTTTCTTATTACGCTCACGGTGTCTTGGTGTTCAAGTCTAATTTCATGGGAAAAAAATTCTCAGAAATATTAATGGATTGTTGCTGAAAAGAAAGGGAAGAGATAAAGTAAAATAATTTCAGGTCAATTCGGTGATGCTAAGCAAGAAGTAACTGACCTGTGAAGCTTTACTCAAGTTGCCTTAGCTATCAATACTGAAAAAACGTGCGCATTAGAAAATTTTTTTCCTGTGCTTGTGTTAGCCTTAACTAAATCTGGTCCTTGCCTGGAGTTAAAGGAAACACTTTAATTCTGAGTGTCTAAAAATTCTGCAAGCTAAAAGAGACATGTTGTAGATGCTATGACAGCTAGAAATACAACTGAAAATAAAACACATGTTCATTTTCCAATGCCATTTTTTTCAGAATAGACTCTCTAAACTGAATTTTGTTTAACTTTGCTGTTTAAACAGGGTCTGTTTGCTGAAAGTCACTAGAGTACTAATAATCACCTTGTATGCTTTGGTTGACCAGTTGGCTACAAAACCAGAATACTCCCTATTGCCCATGCCAAAGTAAATGTTTTGAAACTGTATCAGGATCCAGCTCTGGTTGAAACTGAAAGAATGCAGGAGAAACTAATGTGCTGATAGGTCTCTCCTGACTTGCAACTCACATTAAACTTTGCAGGGTCTTAATGAAACTAATTTGTTTTCTGAAGTTCTGCCCCATCCATAATCCTTTTGCAAATCAAGATCAGAGAGAGTTCAGTGGCTGCTCTGGTAGGAGCGAACAAGAGTCCACTGAAAGTCAGTGCAAGTAGCCTCGTTGCCTCTCGGCTTTGGCTCAGGCTCATCATGCTGGATCTTTAGAAGTCACCAAGCTAAACCCTAACTAGAAAATGAACCAACAAAATTAAATAGCTCACCTGAGTCAATATTTAATGAGAAACCCCAAGCAACCCCCCCTCCCCCAACCCAAACCTCACCCCTCTCCCCATCCAAATTACTCTATTCTGTCATCTCAAATATTTGAGAACTGTTTCTGGAATGAAATTATTTTTGGTCTGTTGCTTCAGAAAGAATTGGGTTTGGTCTGCTTTGGTCTGAGTGAAGAAAGAAGCTCTCTGATTTTATTCATCTCCACAGTTAGAACATGAAGATCTAAGGTATTCCAAAGCCATATGAGCATATTTTGACTTTTTTCAACTAATTCACGTCAAAACAAAACTGAACAAAACAGAACTGACTAGAATCTGATCATATCTTTAAAAGCAATAAATTGTTTGAAGGTTTTTATAAGGAAATTACATGAATATGAGACTGAGCTGAAAAGAGAATGATTGCTCAAGTAATTTAACTATATGAAAAAAGAAAGAATTTATTAGAAAATGGAATGCAAAATGTATATAATGTTAATTTATTGCAAACATTAACTAAAGCACTCAAAGTGTTCTCCATAAAACACACCTAGAAAATACTTTCCAGCTTCAATATTATTTCACTGTTCCTATTACCAAAACTGAAATTAATCTCCGTTCAAAGGTTTTCTCTTATTCCTTGCTTTAGTTCTTTCTTGATATGACAGGACTTGGGTTTGCCAATAGAGGGCAATAGTCAAGCTAGGAAAGACTGCATCCATCATTTTTGCAACTTCTAATGAGTCAGAAGGACACATAGAATCCTCATCTGCTTTTATGGATATTGCTGTGTAATTGCAGTGTAATTATGGCGCACAACAGCTTCAGAAAATTATCTTTGAAGAAAACAGCTGGTTCTCTTTAACAAACAGAGATGAAATCTTGTCAATTTAAAAAAAAATCCAAAGGAAAAATACTAAAAATATATACCAATAATAAACAGGCAACAAAAAAAAAAAAAAAAGAAATAACATAAAAAATTGAAATGGATAAATCAGAGAAACTGCTATGAAAAATAAGACTGAAGTATAAAACATTAGAAAATTACAATTATGTGAATGTGCTTTCATTATGTGGTTTTATATTACAAAGCAAACGGGCTCATTGAAAAGATTTCCATTTTCCTTCTTCCACTCATGTGTAGTACATAAGACCCCAGTCCTGACAGCCCTTCTGCATGCTTTCCACTCAGCAGAAGAAATCCCCTTAGTTTCAGTGGAATTTCATAGCCTGATAAGGCCAGCCCCAAGCCTTGCACTGTAGCTGCAGAGCCACAGAGCTCGCCAAGCCTTGCTCTGCCAAATAAATACCAACAGCCTCTGCTGGGTGAGTGAGCGTGGAGGGCCAGGGTGCCAATGCCTGGGTCCAGGCTTGGGTGGGTGGCTGAAGGGAGGAGAGAAGCTGTGTGCAGAGCCGGGCGTCGGCGCTGCAGCTCTCATGAATGGCCAGCAGCCATAGGGAACGAGCGCGTTGTGGGGAGTGGAGCTTGCAAGGAGCAGGTTTTAGCAGCCAGTTGGGGAACGGGACCAAGCCGCCTCCACCGCAGGCCTGGACGTACACCAGCTCACATTAGCTAAGGAAAGTGGATATGGATTTGGTGCACTTCTGTAATGTGGAAACAATAAAAAAGAGAAAGGAAATGTTGCAAAACTCATTTTAGTAATTACAGCAAGTATTTCCAAGGCTTTTGAAATCTATATTGATATATCAATACGATTATTATTATTATTATGTACTTAAACTTTACCAAAAATTAGTCCAAAACAACAGTTAAACAGTACACGCAGAAACATATGTCATATGGCAATGCTCTGTAACCCTAGGGCTAGGAAACTTTCAGTAGTGAAGAGCTTTATTTCCACACAGTAAAGTGCGTGAACTGAGGGAATGTTTTTAACTCCCATAGATTAATTTGTGAATGTGCTGTGCAGCTCTTCTGTAGGCAAAACGTAGACAGATAAGAGGAAAAAATGTACCTCATACTAGCTGTAGTATCTGTGTGCCACGGTTACATGATGAATTGCACAGATTCATGAAGTAAGTTGGACTACCAGACTCAAAATAGTATGTATTACATTATGGAAGCATCACTTGTGGGTCTCCAGTTAAGGATGTGCTTTGCACTTACAATAGGGTTATTAAGGTATAATGAAACATTTTCAGTCAATTTAACAGCATAACTAATAATAATTAAACCCACAGCATATGCTATGTGAAAAAATTAACATTTCTGAAAGAACTATTTAATTTTCTTAATGGTGCGTGACTTTTTAGCTTCTTGCATTCCATTCCCTTGTTTATTTAAATTTGGTGGAAACAGTGATCAGGCTGAGGAAAACCTCAAATCAGAGAGACTTCACTCTTGCATACGTGCATTGTTCTCTGTGTCTGATAAGCAGCATAAGACTTGCCCAAATATTTGTAAAGACTAGTCTCTAACAGTTGATCCACTGTGTGGGCAACGTTATTGATCCATGGAATGGAAGTTTTCAGTTAGTTCAAGAGCTTTGAACAACGCTGGGAGTGGAGTGTTGGAAGAATGGACAACTGGACATAGAGATACAGTGCACTGGGTAGAGGGTCATGTGTTTGTAGCAGGAGGACTACCTTCTCCCTGCCATTTTCAAATGTGAGTTCTGCATTGGCAAAGCAGCAATATGCCTGAAGGAAATGCATATGAGCAACAGATCTATTAAAAAGCAGGCAACTTCAGAAAAATGCAAGTTTACCAGTAAACTGCAAAGTTCCTTCTGCACTGTTGTCTGTTACACAGTCTGGGGAACAAATAATCTTAAGATATACCTCAGAGAAGCAAGTGGTTGGTGTTGCTATTTATCTTGCCTGATAATGAAAGGTTAGGGAAACAGTCATCTTTAAGGATATTTCTTGCCAAGAGGACAAAAAAGATAAATGAGGAACATGGCTTCGTGAAAAGGCAGTTGGAATGTGTTTCTGTCATTGGAGGAAATATTGGCAAATAGTGTAACTGAACAAAACATTGATCATGCTTGAACCTGTGTTTTAAAATGTTCAAGCCACAGTTCCATTATATGGAACTAAATATAATAAAAGCAATACCAGTGAGAAATTATGTGTAGACAATAACACAAGTTTTCTTATGAATTCTGATTACCGAAAGAGATTTTTAAGACATCCACTTCAAGAAATGACAGCTCTGCTTTTGAATCAGTGTTCAATTAATAATAGCAGAGTTTTACCATGCAGATATTTACATTTTTGTTTAACAACGTGATTATGAAAAATGTATTTTTTATATGGTAACACTCAACAACCGGCAGATAGTTTTTGTGTTTTCAAAGAAGGAACATTCCTGCAGGAGTTAATAGTTTAAGGACAGACATGAAGTCAGACAATGGGAGGAAGAAACAAGGAATTTGTTTATCCACACCAAGGACAAAGAATTTATTTATCGACAAACAGGGATTACATAGACTGTGGTTAAGTGATACCACCATAATGTTGTAGTGCTGACATTGAGAATAATTGGTTCACGTAAATGTCAACGTTGTTCATTGATTGGTTGGTTTTCTAGAAAAATCTCAAAGTTGGAAACACTGAGGGTGAAACTAGCTGTGCACGCCAGATTTTAGGCATCACCTAAACGGTGTAGGCAGCACCTCTAAGTGCAAAGGGACTTCAAAGAAAGGAAGAAAGAGTTTTTCAGACAACAGCTTTTTGGCTTGACGATTTGGTTATGAAACTTCTTTATGGTTGAAGAAGAAGACTAGAAAGGTGTACCTGCCTAGATAATAATGATTAGTTGTATTAGTGACATAGTAGTATCTAAATCCATAGCCAACTATAGAAATAGAATATTACTTTAGGAAGTATCTTTAAAAGTGATCTGCAAATTGGTAGATGCTTATCATTCCTAAATAGAGCTTTAGTAAAAACAAAGACTAAGTAATCCCTGTGAATCCCAAATCTTTTCATGAAACCAGGGCAGGAACTTCTAAATTTAGGTGTTTTAGTGCAGATACCCAGGTTTCTGTGCCTGTTAAAAAAGTTGTGGGTTTTTTAATTTTTAGTGCTGTGCTTTAGGGGCAGTTTTTCTGTCTCTCAGGTAAGTAAATGTAAAAAGCACCATGTGTTGGTTGGATGTGAGGGCTCTCACAATGGCCAATGTGTTTTATTTCCTAGTTTTTGTCCTCTTGTTTTGCTACAAACTGGTTGTGACTTGGTTGCTTTTTATAACTTAGGAATTTATGGCCATTTTGTGAAATTATTTTCACCTCTGTGTTACCAATTATGACACTGAGAAGCATAATGGTAACGTCTGTTGGAAGGACATAACTCCCATGAGCAGATTTTTTGGGGGGCTGATACTTCAAGGCCACGTCTCAGATTTATTTTTCATCATGCAGGAAGGTGGAGTTGAGTAGATACAACTCTGTCTCTCAAGTGATGATGGGAATGTCAAGATTCTCAGTCTTCTTGTTGGCAGCTCTACTTAAAATAGCCTTCTGAAGCTCTCCTGCTAGTTTAAACGTTGTAGTAACAATGTAGGTTTTTAAAAGCCTCCTATTTTATTTCTGCTTAGTTGCAGCGAGCTGTCAGTTTTCGAAAATGTTTTCTTCATTCTTGTTTACTTCAAGGTCAGATAGAAGAAGGGCTGTGTGCACAGCGACTAAGAAAATGAAGTAAAATGTGTACTTTTCTGAAGCTCAGACATACATGAGTAGTTGACATAAAATTCATAAAGGTCAGACTGTTGAGATTTTCACAACCACATAAGTACCTTAATCTATAGCTTCAAAACAGACGTATTTGAGGTAAAACATAGCTGTAATCATCAAAGTCTTTTATCTCAATAGTTTTGTTTTGGGTGAGGTTATTCCAGAAATCTTAATTACTATATTATTTACTTTTTACTCCTCCTAAAAAGTATATGGAATTTAATTCCCTGTTTGTTAATCAAGCTTTATAAGTCACCCTAAGCTCATTCCAAATTTTTATTAAATATATGACATCAGAAGGAGACCGCTATCCCATGTTGCTTCCTTTTAGCTTGTACTATGAAGATTTGTTTACTATGAGATGTCTTCAAATAATATTTTCTTCAGCCCTTCTGAATCTGGCTATCCTATTACCAGAGTGTTTCAGGTTAAAAAAATTAAACGAAGCAGTAGATTATGCCTCTCTCTTTGTACTAGTTCTGCTGCTGGAGATTACCTTTTAGCTGCTGGGGCAGACAGAGTTGTTCTTATTTTCTACTAAAGCCTTCATCCAGATCTACCTAACTCTCAAATGCAGGTAAGCAGCAGCTCCACGAATATAGCTTAGCTTCTCAAGGAAAGTCAGTCTGAACCAATAATTTATTTTGATTGCCACTGCTAATTTTTGAAGTCTGGAGGCTGGAATGACTTCATCGCCCAGCAAAAATTTTTGTGTTCCTAAGACTTCTAACCAGTGCTATGGCCTGTCCTGCAAAGAACCACACAGTTACACGCAAGCATGTTTTACTGCCACGTAAAAATACCATTGTCCTAACTCAAAACATTGCAAGCTATTTAAAAATTTACCAGCTAGTGAATCTGTTATTTTAAAATATTTGTTTTTAAATTGTCCTTTGTTGTGAAAGGGAACACTCTACATATGCGAGTGTTTCCAATGTATTTCCTGCCACCAAGACCTCCATCTTCCATCTAGTCATTTGTAAGTACCCAAAGTTGGCCACGAGCCTGTTTCTGAGAGAGCTTCTTCACCAACATATGGTTGTGCTCAGAATGATTGCTCTGGCCTTCAGTCTGCTCATTTAAGTCTAATGAGGTCCGCAGAGGTGACTGTATGACTCACACAATGAAGTCATTTTTCCAATTAGCATTCTGACAAATGTATTATAAGTAGAGCTGCTTCAATAGGTTTCCACAGCTGGGGGAGAGATCAGGTATCACAAAATACTCAGTTACTTTCTTCTGATCTGGTCAGAGAAATTTCATTCACTCTTGAGTACGACTGTTCACACAACAGATGGATATTTCATGTCTGAGAGGTGTGACCCATTCCTAAATCAAGCTCTTTCTGTATCTGCAAGCTAAAATGCTCATGCAAGGCACAAAATTAACCTTAGTCTTGAGTCGGTACTCATAATGTTCGTTCTAAAAAGCCTTCCTTTTGTTAGGAAGTCTTTTATTCATTATTGTGGGATATAATGTTTGGAAATGTAAGTAGCTGACACCTAATGGAAGACTTTTAAGTAACCAGTTGAAAAGCCATTCTTCCTGTGTGCCTATGCTCTTTCATTTTGGTATTTGTGAACGTTTACTCAAACAGATTTTGTTGCATGAATATGGGAGGAAGAAGGGAATCAGAAATCACCTAAAGAGTATTCGTTATTTTTTATTTGTTACTGACTGAGCATTATTTGTTATTTTCACATTTAAAAAATATTCATCTACTTAGAAAGCAGAAACAAAAGCACATGATTTTGCTAACAGTTATGCTCTACAAATTGTGAATAGTCAAAGTAAACTGTCAGCAAATCACCCTATGTACTGAAGTTCAGTACATAAACTGTTCACAGATCTAATGAAAACAATGAATAAATTCATAGCAACTCAAATTCTTTACCAGACAATCTGGAAGAGAATAAAGTAATATACTATTTTAGATAATTTATGCATTATGAATAATTCAGCTATCACTAATTGGAAGTTTTCTACTTAAAAAAAAATAATAATTTGACCTTGTTTGATAAAAGATTGAAATTTCTATGAACAGTTTATTTTTCAAAATTCAACTCTTTTGAGAGATATAATCAACACCGCTACCAAGTGAAAACTACAAGGAATTGTGCAGAAGCTATTTAAGAGAGAAAAATAAGTCTCTGAAATTATTCCAAAAAGCAACAAAGAACTTAACTTATGGCTTTTTTCCTCTACAAATTTTTGGGTTTCAACAATGTTATGGTGCATTTCTAACTTTTTTTTTCTTTTTTTTGTCTTTATTTCATTTTAACTTTGAGGCTTTGTTGCTGTTATCATGGAAGCAGGTAGGGAACAAGACACACACAACCAGTTTACCCATATGAAAAGAAACATAATTAAACCACACTTCTTCAATAAAAATCCCTTCTATGTGATCTCTCTTTCATATTTCAATAAATAGATCATCTTAAACTATGTGGGAGTACAAGTATTAGAGGTAACATGAAGTGCAAATTTAATTTTATGCTGTTTTCACACCCAAGAAGGGAAACACTCTCAAAGTAGTGATCTTCCTGCCACAATGTCCTGACATAATTGAGTGAAGATTTGCAAAGTGGGGTAGTATCTATTATTGGACCAACTGCCACAGCTGGGAAAAATTGCCAGTTTTTTGAATACACAAAAACTCCTGCAGATTTGAAGTAGATGAAGGAAACTCCAAAGCTAAAAGCACTTACTTCATTTCTTGCTTTCAAAATAACATAAACACCTGGAGCATGTAAATATGACCTGATAGCAATACTCAAAATAATTCTGAACTAACCAGAATGAGGCAGTGTTGCCTAGATAGAGAACTGTACTAAGGGGGCTACAGTGACCAAAGTATTTCTGGATGCTCTTGCAAACTTCAGGTAAGTTTTACCAAGTCATTGATAGGTAGCACGGATAAGTGACCCTGAGAACTGCAGTGAGCCACTGAGTCGTTCAGATGCCTGTGTTCCATTGATTTGCAGTTATATTAATGGCTTTTGGGAATAGAAGTCATCTTACCCGTTGTGAGATCCATTTCACCTTCCTTTAGGTGTCTACAGAATAAATATCTACAGCTAAGGCTATAGGCTATCTAAGGCTGTTGCTTCAGGTTCCCTCTTGGAAGTGGGGTAGAAGAAACATGAATGCAGTTCATCTGGCTGACCTTCAACAGCAAATTACTTCAACAGCAGATGACTTGCCTACCAAACAAAGGGACAAGAGAAGTCATCTCTGTTTAATGCAGTAATCTCTAGAATTATAGGTAAAGTGGCAAAATCCATATGGCTTTTGTGTTTGATTTTGGTTTTGCAGAACAGGAAACTTTTTTCCTTTTATTTACCCCTTGCAGTAATACTATTTCCTATTGGTCTCAGTTAACATAGGCTGTTGTGAGCACTACAAACATGATACCGTAATCTTCAGAGGTCCATTAATGTATCCTTCATAGTGACTTAAAATTAATATGCTAGAATATTATCTTTGTATCTTTTTCTCCTTGTACAGAGCAAAAACAACCCTCCTCCTAAAAAACCCCATGCATTCAACAGATTGAATAGCAGAAAAATC
>NW_009222389.1:75009-77445 GCF_000690835.1 Fulmarus glacialis | reverse complement strand
GAAAGAGTGGGCTAGAAAAAAAAAAAAGAGCAAGGTAGTAGCCTTCTATGATTCCTGAGGAGACAATATATTTGATGATCTCATCATGAAGGTTACTAAATAAATGAAAGTAAATGGCTGGTTGATTCCCTTTAATTCAACATGTGGTGTAGACACTTCCTTCCCATTCCCTCACTACAGTACATTGGATCACATTAGGCTTGACAATAAGGATTGACTTAGTGGTTTTCAGTTCTGTGTAGTGATTTTGATTCTTTTTCAAAATGATTTACTGATTGCTGTAATGTGCTTTCTAAATCCTCATTTTGTTGGTGGTGCTTTTGTTAACTTTTTTTTTGGAAATCGTTACTAGAACTTTTTGTGACATACATTAGCTGATAACTTCCAAACCTCCCAATTAGCTATTTCTATGTTATCAAATCATTGGCCTTTTAGGGGTTTTTTTGTTCTTTTTTTTCCCCTTCTTTTTTTTTTTTTTTCATTCTCCCCTGTTGGGTGGAGGAGGTGATGGACATAGTTGTCAAAGACAATAACAGGCTACCAAAGTTACTATTGCATTAAGGCAGGGATGAATTTTAAAGCGTGTTTGACTTGAAGCTCAGTACAAATGCAAATATTCCCCAGTGTAAAATAAAACAAATGAAAGGAAATGAGCATAAAGTACTGATTCAATGGTTCATAATCAATGCTAGTAAGGATGTTGGAAGGGATGGTTTAGAATTTCTGAAGATGGTTACACAATATTAATCCACTATCTTGAGTTATTTAATATGTCCTTGATAGATGCTAAGGCATAGGTGAGGCTTTGCATACATCCTGGAATTAGTGTCATTTAAAGAATTATCAGTTTTTATCGCCTCTCTTGCCAGTCAGTACAAGTTAACTTATTAGACTGTAAGAGACAGAGAATGATGGAGACTGCAAATTCTTTTTTCAAATTTCTCATAATCATCCTTTCATGTGACTTTCATCCTTATTGCTTAACAGCTATGATCCTTCTCTAATTTATTAATGTTAGAACTTTTAAAAATTGGTTGACCCAAGTAAGTCTTACAAATGTCTTCAAATATTTTCATGTATCCAGTTTAATTAATATGTTACTTACAGACTTTAACAAAAATCATTAGATATGGGCTTTTTCACCATTACATATTTTAATGGCAAAATCAATCAATTTCTGGTTTATATTATTAATATTGATTTACTTTCATTTTCCAAAAATACCCATCTGATAGCATAGTGCAGTCGTGTTGGTACTTCATCAGGTTTAAAGCCATCTTTTCAAAGAGATTTTGATCTTAGTCAGGACTGTTTCAGCTGAAGTGGACTGATAATCAATAGAGGGAAAAAATGTTGCTGTGCTTTTGGGACAGAAGAATTGGAATTTCAATCTATTTTTTAAGTAGCTAAAGCAAGCAACTTCTTCCTAACTTGTTTTTGCATGCGTTGTAAAAATGGGAGTGTAGCCAGGCCCCTTAGGTTACTTGGTCTAGTTTAAGCAGACTGTCTCTTTGTTTTTTTAATGCATGTTCACTGCTGGAGCACTCATCTTTTTAAGACACCTTCTGCTGTCCCTGCTTATGTAGTCCATTGGCTTGCTCCTTCTGGAGCTGGTGAGACTGTCTTTGAAGACAGATGTTATTTGTTGTAGGTAAAGACTCCAGAAGATAGGGCTTCAAAATCATATAGGCAGTCAAACCTGTCCCCACAAGTTTCAGTGAGGAGTAACTGAGAGCACAAGCTCGTTCTTGATACTGACAAGTGATGACCTTAACAACATGATAGCTAGAAATGTGAGAAATGCTCACAATGAAGCCAAACACCTCCGAAGTTTCAAACTTGTCTAAAAGTCCTCCGTATTAAAACTGGGGTGAACTTACTCTTGAATTCAAAAGGATTTTGACATTGAATTAAGCTCAGAACTTCATCCTAGTTCAAAACCCATTCAGAAGTTTGTTATCCTATTTATAAGCTTTTGTAAAAAAATGGGTGAAATATAGTACTTCCCTCAGAGGAAACAAGTACCAGTCAAAACCAACGTGAATATTGTTTTCAATGAGCCATCACAAAATTTTTCATGGATCTCATAATATAAAATTACCTATTAATTTTATTGTTATTGTGTTTAGATAACATGCACATTCCTTTAGATTCTTCCATTCATTTTAACTTCAAAGTATTTTGGTGCAGTCATCCAGCCAATGGCCCACACATCATTTCTAGCCTCGAGGCTGACTGAATCCAGGTGGACCTAACTTTTGGAAAGCTGAGAATGGGAAAAAAAGCTTCTGACGGCACCTAAGGGTTGCCAGACATGACTCGGTCCCTGAACCTAGAATCCCACTCTATGCAATGTTTAAAATGCCATTTCACATCCCAGGCCTTAAGTTATTTAAAGAAGAAAAAAAAAAAAAAAGAGAGGGAGGGAGGGAAAGA
>NW_009222389.1:60636-74994 GCF_000690835.1 Fulmarus glacialis | reverse complement strand
CCAGTTTTGCACTTGCATAATTGTGAGCGTAAGTGAAACCTGCGTTTGGATGCATTTTTGTGAATGACGATGTTACAAAGCCAGTGAAGCTCAAGAAACAATAAAGTATCGGCTATTTTACAGTCATATATTGTTATGGTGCATGTGCTGAAGTATGGACAGTAAACCGGCTGTAATATGGAATGTGTATATGTGATTTGCTTTGACCTTGGTATGTGAGGGTATCACCAAGTATATATTTTCACTCAGACATGTAACTTACCATTGGACCAGAACGAACATGCACTAGGATGTGTGATTTGTGTATTTGTAACAGAGGGAGGGGGCTGTACTAGGCATGGGATCTTTGATGCAGTAAATATCCTCAATTATGGAGTCTGGAGAGAAAGGAGAAGGTGAGAAGGTCAGATTGTGACTGTCTAAGGAGGTAAAAGGAACAAAGACTGTTTCTTCCTTTGTACTCACCTAACAGTGACCTGTGAACCATTTCCATCTTAGCACTATTTTGACCTGTTATAAGGTCATGCATAAGAGAGCAAAAAGGAGAAAGCTTTCTTTGTCAGATGTTGTATAAACGCGTAAGGGCCAGGGACAGTCTGGCCTGTTCTGATCATAAATTCTGATTTTCCAAGCAGATTTCAAAAAGGTAATTAGAGCTCATAATACTAAATAAAAGTTTGTGTCTCTTCTGCATTTGATTTACTGAATATTTGAAAAATTATATTAGAACTTAACCTTCAAAACAATGAATTAATTTTCCTTTTCTCTCCTTTTCATCTATTGATAGTCATATCTCTTGCAACTTATCAAAAACCTTCAAAATAGCACTGTTCATAAAAAACTGAATGAGTGAGATTTTTACTCCAGCACACTGTAAAGATTGTATAAAAAAATTGGCAAAATGTATCACCTACTTGGACCTGAAAGCTGCGATTTCAAGTATATGAACTGAAAAGCTCAATGTAGAAAAGCCTATGACTCAGCTGTAAGACATTTCATTACATGAGAGCCTCCATGTGCCATTTAAAATGTATAAGTGTCATCATAAACCTCCCACTCTCCTAAGAATAGAGCTATCACTGGACCCTGTTATCTCACAACCCCAAGGTACAATATGATAATGATACTGCTTAACATCAGTGTATGGAGAGAGAAAACACTGGAGATGCCGCAAGCATCTCAACTATAAAGAAAATCAAATTAAAATATTAATTTACTGGTTAATATAACATTAGATGACCCATTTCTCCGGCTTGTTAAACAACAAAGACTTGCAAAACTAAATAAGGGCCTAAGAGATAAGTGTTTTAAGAATTCCCTTAGAGATGTTTAGCTCCTTTTTAAACATCATTAAAGATGTACTTTGCATATAACAGGCAGCTTTATTTTTTTGCTGCACTGACAAGTCCTGCTTGTGTTTATTAATATACACTTTCAAAAAAAGATTACAAAGCAGGGGTTTTGGTCACAGAGTTTGAACAACAGATCATGCTGTAGAATGAAATAAAATGAGTGCAGAACAGATTTGTGGGGAAGAAAGAGAACTAGGTCTTGCAGGTAAACCATGGGACAGAGGGTCCAAAATTTGATGTTTAACTATGCTACAAAATTTAACCATTTGTACCCTCTGTGCCTCTATTCTTTACCTGGAAAATGGGGATGAGAAAAGTTCCTTTGCTGATCTTTTCTATTGAAAATGCCTGCTGTTTGGGTTAATGGGAAACTGCAATACATGATTTGTATAAAGGAAATTGCAACCTAATTTAAAGTAACTTACTTTAAAACTAAAAAAAATCATGGTGAAATCTTAGAGCAAATTTAATCCCTGTTGAACCATGGTTATGTCCCACGACATCAAGATATTGCTTCAATTTTTGTGCTATATTTTACTGAAAAGTATCAGTAGGAGTGTTTAGCAAGGTTTTTAAAAATTGTATCTCTCCCTCAGTCAAACCCTAATAGTATTAGAATTGTCATTGCAATCCTATGAGCCAATCTATGACTTATTAGGGGAAGAAACTGTGAATCTTCTGTTTCTATGGATAAATGCCTCTCTCTTTCCTTAGTGATCCACAAGATATCAGCCTGTGAGCCAGTATGTTCACCTTGCATCTCACATAACATGTATATTTTTAAATGAGAGCAAAGGGAAGAGAGAACTATGAATTCCAAATTGGTCAGAAAAAACCCCCAACTATTTCTGTAACAGGTTCTTAATATTCCCCTTGCAAAGTTTTGCATTTCTGGCCTTGGCCCCCTCATACATGTGATTACAAAGGTCGGGAATAAGGCAATTCAGGCTTCCTAAAACACCGGGGGGAGAGTCTGTCCCCTATACATACAGCGTTCCAAGTTCTTATCCGTCTCTTTTTGTTCTTGTTCCCCAGTCGCTGCCTCCAGGGTACCAGCTATCCTTATCCCTGCTCCCATGGCAACAAGTTTCTGTTCCAGCGGTAATGGTTCTGTCTCTTCATCTCCTCCCTCCACAGCTACGTTCTACAACATGGAAGTAGCTTGATTTTCTCTCACTACTTTCTTTCCTTTATTTATCAGGCCATCTGTGCTTGTTCCAAAACCTCTACTGTGAATATAATGATTCTGTATGTGGCTGTACTTCAGCAAAAAAATGATGAATTCAGGCCTGTTTTCTTTCTTCTCCCAACACACTCTGAACTCTTCTCTTCTATGCTTGGCTGTCTGAAAGAGGAAAGAATTATTATTATTTTAAACATTGTCCTCCCACATTTCCATGGCAGGATCAGCACGAATTGAATTAGAACCACAAACATTTTAAAATGTAAATTAGATTAAGAAAGGTTAGACTTGTATGTGCTTTAAAAACACTCCAACTGGCACCAGACTCATTTTTGTAGGCAGTTTGTGCACAGAAAAGAAGTAAGATGTGAATTTTTGAAACAATTTGCTAACATCAAATGAGAAAAAGATTTTAGAATAACCATTCCCTTTCATTTTTGGTTGGCTCCTTAATATGCTGGAAAGAATTTTATAGCACAAAATATTCATTTGGGACCATGATTCAGTTGTGCAAACAAGCCAGTAACAGCTAACAGTTCCAGCATCAATATGCAGCCATTTAAGAATGCCAAAAGTACATGGACCCAAAATGACAAAAAAAAAAAACAACAACCCCCACACCAAAAAAAAAACCACCCCCCAAAAAACCCACCAAAACCAGGAGAGAGGATAACAGTTTAATGGTAGGAAAGGGGTAAAGATCCAGTGGGGGAGTTATAAATCCCAGGGACATGGTAACAGAATGAAATTATAGGTAACAGTAGATGTGTCATTTTTAAAGCAATTTGCTGACTTGTGATTGTTTGGAATAAAACAATGTTGCTGTTAAAGAATACATTGCTATACATTACAATGACTAGCAAGTTATCCACTTTTCTATTATAAAATGATTTTTGTTTTCTATAAATCTGTTTCTGTTATTTCTTTTTAAGATTTAAAGGGTTTGGGACCTGAAAGTTCCCTTAATCTTAATGGGAAATACAGGATATTTAGTAATTATCAGACTATAGTCCCATGTTGAGATGGTATTGAATAGCTTCTTTCTCCTAAAATATAACTAACTGTATCTCATATAGTCCTTAGTTGCCTTATTTTTGGGGGGAAGTGCTGTTTTTGCATCTATGCGAGTTGGGGGCCAACTGGCTGGAAAGCAGCTAGCCCTACAGAGAAGGACCCTGGGATCCTGGTGGACAGCACGTTGAACGTGAGTCAACAGTATGCACAACAAAAGGTAAACAAAGTCCGTACTGGGCCGCATTAGCAAAAGCATAGCCAGCAGGTCATGGGAAGTGTTTATTCCCCCTGGGAGCTTGTGTGTGCGCTCACATCTGGAGTGCCACGGTCAGTATTGGGCTCCCCACTACAAGAGAGGTACCACCAAATTGGAGCAAAGCCAGAGGATGGCTACCGAGATAGTCAGGGGCTGGAGCACACAAGATGCTGAAGGAGGGGCTGAAGGAATGCATTTATTTAGCCAGGCACAAAGAAGACTAAAACGTGATTTATTTTCTGTCTTTAAGTACAGAATGGGTGGTAATGGAGAAACAGAGGCAGTCTCTTCTCAGAGATGCACGATGAAATGACAAGGGGCAATGATAAAAAGTTGCAGCATGAGACATTGCAAGTGGACTCAAGGAAAAAAACCTTCACCAAGAGAATGGCTGAGTGCTGGACAGGCTGTCAAGAAAGGCTGTGGACTTTCCACAAAGCTTTCAAAACTTGACTAGACTATGCCCTAATTAACCTGATTTCACTTCTGAGTTAGCCTTGATTTGGACAGGGGTTTGGACCAGATAACCTACAGAGGTCCAGTCCAGCTAAGATTATCCTATGATTCATAAGTCTATGAACCAGTTCCCTAGCAAGATGAATCTTCACTGTTCTTTCAAGATTCCCAGAATAAGAAATACTAAGAAAAAAAAGAGTAATGTTTGCACATTAAGACAGGCTAGCCCACAGAAATAGTTGATTCAGACTCTTTTGAGTAACTCAAATGGTTGTAACCTTGGGCAAAAAATAGAGCATCTCTGAGCGTCTATTCTCCAGCAAATTGGAGCGAATAATATTTCTTTACATTTTTTTCTAAGACTAATTCACCTTTATGCATTAGGGGTTTTTTTACAGACTATGCCAAATCAGCTTGTGATCAGGGATGCTATGGTATTATAGCAATTGTGGATCCAGTCAATGTAAGTATTAGTTCACAAGTATTAGTTCACAAGCATCATTATAGAATGGGGGGGGGAGGGGGGGGGCAAATGGTAAATAAATAGTCCCAGAGACATTCTTCCTGGATACAGAAACCTGTTTCAGATACGTCTGTGATCCAAATAACTGTTCTAATTATTATGTCAAATAAACACTTTGATAAGGGATATAAACACAAGGAAACAAATGTCCTTTTCTCTCCCAAACTTCTGAGAATTCCTGAATTGATGCCCGAACACCTGGTCTGCCCCAAAAGAAAATGCTGTCTCCAGGTCCTTGCTTCATGGTCTGGCCTGCTACTGCAGGTGGAGTGCTCTACTTCTTGGCTGTATGTTGAGACACTATAGGTGGTAGGTCAGTACTGTGTAAATGTTTTGTGGTTAAAGCCCAAAGATGTGATTTGTGTTTATAAGCTTTAAATTGCCTTCCTGACAAAATATGCACAAGCTGAAAGCTTCTGCTCATGTAAAATTGTGATGGATTGCATTTTATTGGAACTTATTATGAATAGCTCTTTGATTTGAAACACTGAACCCTTTAAATGCCTTTACAAATTATGGTGGGAGAAAGGTATTTGTCTCCCTCCATCACTACCATCAGAGAGTGACAAAAAAAGCTATTTTTCAGAACACACACATACAGAAGCATATGCAC
Source organism: Fulmarus glacialis (assembly GCF_000690835.1). NCBI lineage: Eukaryota > Metazoa > Chordata > Aves > Procellariiformes > Procellariidae > Fulmarus > Fulmarus glacialis. The sequence goes on along the minus strand of NW_009222389.1, from coordinate 69,597 downwards.
TCATTCAGGTATACACATGATCACATGTAAATTCAAATTTACAGAAAATGACAACTATATTAAGTTGAATTTTTTAACTTGGTATTACATAGATGCCTGATTTTCAGAAATAAGCTCAGTGCTAAGTAGTCAGAATACATAGAATATATAGAGATATGTCTATATCAGAATACAGACGCTGTATTTATATATATACATGTACAAAATATAGATATTAAACTTAAAACATTTTATATTCAAAGACACAGGACTTCTATGAAAACTATTTTGTGTTTTCCACCTATAACTAATTTAGTTAATACCTTACTAGAAGAAACAGAGATTAATAAATTTTCCTAGGACTTTGATGTGTGTGAATATACAGATTTATTTATTCACATATACTTCTTTGTATTTATTTATATCTAAAAATGTCATTGTCATTTTTTAAACATTTCTTTTATGCAGGGGTTACTTGGTTTAGCGCTCGCAAGTTAAAGGAGAGTATAAAGTCAAGGGAGTATATAGTTAAGAGTATATTATTTCTCTTCAGCAGAGTCCTTCAAAAGAGGAAACTTTGTGTTTGATATACATGTGTATTTGACAGGAAAAGAAGGAAAAAGAGCAGAGTTAAAACTGTGAAAGCTTGGCTTTTTTACTGGTTAAGAAGCTTTTAGTGGCAACAGTTAAATGTCGAATATGATTAGACAAAACTGCTGCTTAAAACTGAAAATAAAGTGGAACATACTTGTGAAGACTGTCTATCAGAAATTTTAAAAGTAGTAGTGCATAATTTATCAATGTTAATAGCCCTAGGTGCATTTCTGAGGGAATTAACCTAAACAGTCAAATTATTTATCACATCACAATACATAAAATGTACTTTTAATTAATAAATGGACATTCTATTGCCTTTACGGCTACAACAAATCAATCCTCCTTTACCTTCTGTCTACAGTTTGGGTTCCTTTAATGGGTTTTAATGGGTTTTATTCTACGCTCACATAGCAAAGCTTATTCATTTGCTTCCTGGAAGACTTTCTGTACTTTGTGGCATAATCTCACAGTGTCTTTGGTACACTTCCACCAAAATACCACTATGGAGAAAAATAATAACTGTCTGTTACCCTAAAGCATCATTCATTACTTCTGAGATGACACGCTTGGTTCCAGCCTACCTTGGAAGTAATGAAGTTCCTGTAATGTATTGCAGTTCTCGTTAATAGACTAAGTCTGTGAAGTTCTTCAGTTAAAACATTTTCTTGGGAAAGCAAGGTGTTTCCAGTTGCTCTGAATGGTTAATAGAGTACTTTGTTTGCATAATCTCAACTCAGTTGGCAAAGGGGATCTTTTCCACTACCTTACGCAGAAGTAAATCAGATGGACCCATTTCTATACCATAAATGGAATAATTGTTTTGGGACATCATGAACAAGTATTTTGAGATGATAACTCGAGACCTGAGAACCATAGAGCTGGGGTTTTTTTTCTTAAAATGAAGTTCATTCATGAGTGTTTCTGTGAAGGCATTATATCAGACAGTATTTCATTTGCCGGTCTGATGTTTAGAACATGCAGTTAGCTAAAACTACTCTGCAGGAAGTGTAGCTAGGGCATAAAGGCATCAGTTTGGGGGACACAGTGGAAATTCTTAGTTCCTCTGAATTCTGAGAAAAAATTCCAAATAGTCTGAGTATGCTTAGAATTTCAAATAGAATACTTGAATTTGTTTACCATCTTACATTAGACAGTTATTAAACTTAAGCAAAAGGGGAGTAAAAAGCACAATAAAAACTTCAACAATATCACAACATGGAAAACTGGGAAGAATCAGGACCAAAATTAAGAATTAAATGCTTATAAGACCACTACAATTTGTGATTTATCTACCTGCAACATTTTGTCAAGGTATTTATGTAAACTACAAAACAAAACAGTACTTAAATTGAATATATTCATTGGAACATTTCCCAAACAACTCTTTCATGAGCCATGGTATCTGGTTTGCTCCTAGGGATAGTTTTTCATAGGTAGCATTGCTTAGAGGAATCTTAAGACAGTCTTATGGCATTTTCCAGGAAAGGCAAATGACTCTTTTACATCCCTTATACTGCTATAATGATGTTAAGCACGTATTAGATGCAACTGAGTATCTGTCATGAAGGTTTTTCCCCTTGTTATGAGACCAAGTTCTGCCTCCACAAGAACGAATTAGAGTTCACTTTAACAGAGAATACAAAACACCTGAATAATCTGTCCTCAGACTGTATGTATGCATACAGTCATTTAGACAAAAATGAATCCTCTTTGGAAGAGGATCAAACATGAAGAAATTAAGATTAAAAATATATATTATATGTTTTTAAATCAATATAATTTTTTGAAAACGTGGGAATCTTAAGTCCTCATGAAAATGTAAAGCTGCTATTTTTTTACTGCAAAAACTATGATATAATCCTTAAACAACATACTATAAGAAAAATTATGAATATGTATCTGGTACAATACTGCTATTAACAGAACAGGGGTTAATACACAGAAACATAAAGAGACAGTAGTTCATAAAACAAGAAAATGTAGTCTGAAATAGTACCACACAAAAAAAAACCCAATCCCCAAATCCCTTTTCCTTTTCTGCCTCTTTTCTTCATCATTTCCATACCTAAAAGCAGATACATATCTCAGGTAATTAGATCCTGCTGCTCTTTCTTACTTCTCACAACTTCCCTTCCACTTCATTTTAAAGCAAAGTGTCTGTGGCCCTTTACTATTTATGGATACTCAAATCTCCACTTCTTTTGTAGAGCTCACCCACTGAACCAAAACCACAAACCAAATTGACACCAGCTGTCATCCATATCCAAAAATTTGTTCCAGGAACTACAAATATCATTTTAGAATTTAACCCCCCTTCCCAAACCTAAACTGTTGCTATAGTAAAACCTATATGTCATCTTAAAAAGATACAGAGGCACAGATCAAATAAAGAGCATAATACGTCACAGGCAGCATATATGATTAGAAGCCTGACTCAAAGAAGGAATTCTTCCAGTTTCTGCTTTTCTCTGTTTATCAATTATTCTTATGTTTTCCACACACAATTGTCAAAAGAAAAAGGGTTTTAGCCAAAGCTATTACAAAGTAATAGCTTAGAGCTCATGGGTTTCTCTCCAAGTAACAGTATATCAACAATAAGAAAGATGGAGGCAAGCGTTTTGTTGAATATATTCATCAAAGAAGTGTTTTGTGGCTGGGTTCCTTTTTTGCTTCCTGCAATTTCCAAGTAATACAAATGAACAAAATATAGTAAAAGGTTGTGAGTCCCATAGAGTAAGAGTTGTAATGACAAGAAGAGCATCAAATGTAGCTCTAACTTTTATGATTGCAAATATGGAGTAGTTCCATTGGCAACTGCTGTAAACTTTTACCTTTGAAAGTTTATATGTCTTTAGAGCATTGTTCGTTTTGAATTTCCTCAGGTAAAATTAGCTGTAGCTGAAGTTCTGATTGCAAAGAATGCAGAGTCTAAATTTTCCTCTTGTTAGACTCTACATATCCTGGGTAGGATTTTTTCAGTAGTCAGATTTTTTCATGATTTTAGGTCCATTCATCTGTGTACATATAATCTCTAAATCCTAAAGGATCTGTGATGAAATTGAACAACGTTTGGTGTGATTTCTTCCCAGCTTTTTGACTTGCTTTTTGTTGTAGACAAAATAAGTACCTGCATAGGTAGCTACCTCTATTAGCTACAGATAATATGCTATATTTTGAAAAATGTCTTTTGCCTTCATATCATCATGGATACTTCATAGGATCCCATCAAGGTGTTGATGCAAAGCCTATTGTGTGACTTCTTATTATATGTTTTTCTTAATGAGCCATATCCACTTTGAAGACTAAATTAGATTATCATCAGACTAACACGATCTACAAAACACTGTAAAAAGGTTAAACTCTCTTAGATGAGCTTTCTGGGTATGTATATGGAATTACAAATGTTCCTGTTAGAAGGATATTCTTGTACCCATAGATTAAGGCCACTGCATGAACACTCTTTTGCAAATCAATATTAATTAAAAATTATGATGATCAGAGAACTAAACAAAGGGCCTGTGCTGCTAAAGAAAGGGTATGCCCCAGTGACAGATCACTGTTAAAACCTCTCATGCCATTGGGTGATATTTGCCATATGTCCAATGATTGATAGTAAGATTTAATGAGTTCTTACAAGCAATTAAATAATCAAGGGTTCCTGCTGTTACATGGCATAGCTTGATAGAACAGTGACAAATGAGAGAATATCTGCAACCTAATCAAAGGGACATATTTCCTTGGGAACAAAATAATATTATCCACCAGTGCAATCAAAGGACAAAAGAACACAGAGAGGACGCAACAGAATGAGATAAATTTTGTGCTCTTTTCATTATTCTGGCCATACAGTTTCCATTTATTGGATCCTATTAAATCAGAAAGAAAATTAGGCTACTTAAATATGTTTCATTTGTCATACACTGTTAGCTAGTGGGTACATATCCATATCCAGTCACCTTAGGCATCCTTTCCCCATGAAACACTGTCTTAGGTTATGTTTTCTGTATTCTTATTTGGAATTTATCTCTATTGTGATTATTGAAGTCTTGTTATAGTTTTGGTTTTGTTTTCGCTTTAACTAAAAAGTAAAAGTCTTTGCACTAGACCAAATTTGTCAAACATTTTTAATTAATGAATTATTCTGAACATATGTATTTATGTTCTCTTAGAAGTGTTCGAAAATAATAGTTCATAATAAAAAGTAGGGAGTCCACTGAATTCATTTTGGAATTGCTTCATTTATATATACATTTCAATTTGCAAGAGTTATTACACAGATTTAAAGTCTGCACCTTAATGAATTTGCAGGTCCCTATACATTGTACTGTAGAAGTGAAGAGTTTTATACTGTAGCCTATTGTAGCAACACACTTCATTTTCTTCATTACTTTTTGTAACCAAAAAAGCTTTAGGGTGACCTTTAGAAGACATTCAGAGAACTCAAGATTTCACTGACTATAGAATGAAAATCACAGACAGATTTATCTCCCCATTTTTAAGTTCAAATTGATTGCAAGTAATGAGTATAGATACATACAGGTAACAGAATATAGATCAGCTTATTCTGACTTTTTAAAAATTATTACCTTAGTGATTAGAGAGAGAGATTAAATGATCTACCTGGGTCCTGATTAATCAGTCTTTAAAAGCATGAACTTCAAACAGCCAAGCCTGTCCTATTCAAATAAAAATATAAACTTCTGGCCCAAAAGATGTCAATAAAACTGCCTCTGACTTTGATGCAATTTTTCCTTTGATTACCAGTAAAGCCCATGCTTAAGTATTCTCTCAACTTTCAAATAATTTCGTGTTAACATTACCTCCACTGTTGATCTGGAATAGCATAATATTTTTAGGAGCAATCTCTTTTTCACTAGAAACTCAAAATTTTCTTTTTTATCTCTGTCAAACAGAAGTAAAAACGTTCCAAGACTGGGAACTGCTTTAAAGCTAAAATTTTCATCAAAACATTTAAACATCAGGCTCTAGTTCTTCTGTACTATATTTCAATTAGCTGATGTGTGGGATAAAAGTTACAGAAATGCACTAGGCAACTAACAAAACAAGGTGCCCCTACTAATCAATAAATATATTCAGATATTTGACATGTGATCCATCTTTAGACTGTATAACACATGACCTTTCTAAATATATATTGAGGACTGAGCTCCTTCCTATTTCTGTCAGTGTTGCTGCCATGTGGGAAGGGAGGTGAGCTCCTCTAGAGCAGACACGACCCCAGGGCAGGTCATTCCAATCCCACCACACTTTCCCAGAGCCCATTTCTCAGACTAGAACTTAAGGAGCAGCAAACTGATGGGACGGCACATGTATACTGCACAGCAAAAATTGTAGTGGCTTTGGTAGCTAATATACAGAATTTTCATAGAATCATAAAGTCATAGATTGGTTTGGATTGGAAGGGAACTTTAAAGGTGATCTAGTCCAATCGCCCTACAATGAGCAGGGACATAATTTCATCTGTGTCTCCCACTTCCAAGAGAATGTGCAAAACTGTCTTACAAAAAAGGTGGATTTTTAAATATTTTTTTTTTTTTTAGCTTTGTCCTAATGCAGGATGAACACAAGTTGTAAAACCTTGACATTTTCACAAAACAGAATACTTTTTTTCCAGCCAACTCTATTCAACAGTGAGGGATGTATCACTGATTCTATTTTTTCCACATGCCAGTACATTTGTTTTGTTTTTCCATACACAAAGCAAAATTTTTCCAGAGTATGTAGCATATTTCAGACATTAGTCATATTGCTTAACGCCCTAATGGAAGACATTCAGATACTACACCAAAAAGTCAGTGCAAATAAAAAATTCATCAAATAACTATAAAGCTAAGTTAAAGAAATCAACAACTAAAAAGCTTCTTAATTTTTCAGTGATTTGAGTATATTTAGATACAGATTCTCTTCTATATGTATATGTAAAAGTTTCTTAAGCTAATGGCAATTTTTAATAAAATCTGGCTGTGATAAAGCCACAATTGACAAAATACCATAATTTTATGTTGGATTTCAGCTGTGGACTATTCTGCTGAAGTCAGCAGTGATACATCATGAAGGTGGGATAAAAATGCTTAAACCTAGGCATATTTTTAGATTAGGAAGATCTATTGAGTTTCTGTAAGTCTTAAAAATGTATTGATTTGTCTACCCCAAATTTTTGCTTTGAGTTTTTAGTCAATTCCAAACATGTAGGGACAAGAACTCCTTAGAGTATCACTGTTGTTTTTTGCAGACTTGAGGGATCATGCTGCCAGTGGGCCACATGTGTGCAGCATGACGTTAATGAGCCTATCAAACGATGCATCAGTGTGGTTCTACATGGGTGCTAGTCAGATTTTTGATGTATTGGGTCACATCAGGTCTGAGCTTAATCAGGTTTGACCTCAATGTTATCTAGCAAAGACCCACTAAATCAGTTCCATATGTAGTGGCAAGATACAAAGGCTTTCACTAAAATAGTACCTTTGCTGTTCCAGAAAGCAAACAACCCCTCAAAAATTGGGGAGAGATACTAAGTTTTTGGCAGCATTAAATTCCTAAGGACTACTCTTAATCAATAAAGTCACAAAAAGTACACACCTCATTAGATTCTGTACAGATTGCAAAGCTAGCTATAATGTAAAAACAGGCAGACAGTCTGTCTCAATATTATTACAGGAAGGCTTGGTTAAATTAATAGCTTCTCATTGATTAAAAAATCTTGCATTTTACATGTTCTTAAGTTGGTTCCCACCATTACCTTTCAATAACAGAATACGAGTCTTTGGAGAAATGTGGTTATATTGAACTACTGTATTGAAATACAAAGGTAGGCAAAATAAGTTGTTTACATTAGCCTATCATTGTTTCCTGTCATAAAGTTCTGTCCACCTGAAAGAAAAAGACAATCCCATCCATGTGTCTTAAGAATTTGTTGTTTGTTAATTTTTATAATATTCCTAGCCTGTTAAAAATATAGTTAGTTTGGAATGGTCACAGAGCATGACTCTGCCAAGTAATTTCAGTCATAACTCCAAGTGAGAAATCTTTATGTCCATGTAGCATTTGCTATTGCATACAACTCTCAGCTTTTGTCCATTCTTAATTACTGGTCTAAATCCAGCTAACAATGTAACACGTTCTGACCCACTGAAGGGCTTTCCAAATCACCCTAAGGACCCAAGGTATGAGTCTGATTGCAGAGTTCTTCGCTAGGGTGAGTTGTTTGATGCCAGTCATTCTATGAACACTCCATCAAAACTGTTCTGAGAGCTTCTGCATAAACCTATTCAAATGCGTTTGACTGGCATGCAACGTTGGAAGACTTTTCTCAGTGCCACAAGTTCATCTAAGCTGACTTGAAGTAGACAAGCCCATAGCATTTTTTTTTTAAATGTAAGGCGTTGTGATTGATTGCCCTTGTTCTTTTGAACTTGTGCAAACTCGATCTGCACCACAACCATTCTTATGGGTCAGGTGTTCTGCCAGTCAAACAGCAAAGGAGGGATCGGATCTCCAACGATGCCAATATGTTAAGACCTGCGTTTCAAGAATAATGTTGCTTTTTATTTTAGTGCAGTGCATATGCAGTCTTCTCCCTTCTCAGCACAAACACTGAATCAAGCAGTATGTTGTTGGATGCATGGCAAACAAATGGAAGCTGCTTCAGCTCCTATGGTGTGTCTGGGGTATTGGAGTGTGGAAGGGAAGAGACAAGGAGGTTGACTTTATGGAGGCAGGACCGCTGGATGATTTTCCTGTGTCTCAGACTTTGAGATGTCAATACTGCTTTCAAACAAACTGATTTTGTACACTTTGGTTTTGAGGACATTTTAGGGATTAGCAATTGAACTGGCTGGCTGCATGTTTGGTGTTACCTCTGAGAAGAGACAGTTAGGTAGTAAACAAACGCAGAACCACTTCTGGCTGCTCCTCAGATTCCTTATCTGCATGGTTCATGTAACTAGTCTTTGAAAATATAAACCTCAGCATAATCTAGAGATGGTATGTGCTTTTGCCTGAGGAGCCTTCACTAGAATATTGTTTAGTAGATGAATTTCTCATTGGAAAAAGAAGAGTCCATATGTAAATTAAGTCCATTCTGTTACTTGCAACTCTGCTTTTGATACATCACATCATTTTCATAGAATCATAGAACAGTTTGGATTGGAAGGGACGTTTAAAGGTCATCTCGTCCAACCCCCCTCCCATGGGAAGGGACATCTTCAACTAGGTCATGCTGCTCCGAGCCCCGTCCAAGCTGACCTTGAATTTTTCCAGGGATGGGGCATACCATCTCTCTGGGCAACCTGTTCCAGTGTTTCACCACCCTCATTTTCTTCCTTATGTCTAGTCTAAAAGTTTTGTAAAACCCTTTAGGGAAGA
>NW_009222389.1:60315-60559 GCF_000690835.1 Fulmarus glacialis | reverse complement strand
GTAGGGAAACACTGTCTCTTTATATCGGGTCACTATCCTATTTTTCTCTGTTGACCACAGTGGTGGAAAAGAGGCTTTTCTTTCCGGTGAGGCTGAGCCCCTTCTGAGTTGCAGGGGTCAAGCTGAATGTCCACTTACAGCTATTCACCTCATTGGCCGTGTGTTTGCTGACTCTTCTCTTTTCCTTCCTCTGCTTTTAATTCATCAGAGTCCTGCAGTGCAATGAAAAGATGTTGCTTGGTTC
>NW_009222389.1:39226-60281 GCF_000690835.1 Fulmarus glacialis | reverse complement strand
GAGTAAGCATCTATATTTGGAATAAACACAAACTATTATTAGACAGAGTTTTTGGAAGTAGTTGTAATTTATCTGCTATCAAGAGCAATAGAAAACCATATGGATGATAAAAAACATAACCAGGGCAAGGTCCTTCCTGTGTCTGTTGACAACTAATATGCACCAGGAGGGCAGTGCCATATGTTTGCATGTACGTTACCACAGGGGGCAGTGACATATGTTCACACGTATGTCACCCCTCTGGCCTGCTGTCATAAGGCTGTTTCCCAAGGGGCATGCTCACTTGAAAAACAGAAACAAAACCCACAAATGTGAGTCTCCTACATTTTCTTTGTCAGCAGATTCTCTAAGACCAGCACTGCGTTGGCGAGCAATCAGAACAGCTGCCTCAAAACAACAAAGGCTTCTGTAGCCCTCTCCTATATCCCCTCAAAGTAGTGAATGGCAAAGCAGGAAATACAGCCACCTCGCTAGAACTGTCACACCTGCTAGAACAGTCGTACCTGCTGAAATACTAGACTTGCCAAAAACCCTGAGGATGGTAAACACTTACTCCTCCCAAAATATTTCATGAACTATCCTTCTCTTCGCTTCCTTACAGGCTGGACCCAGCTTCACATCACATCGTAAGCAGCTCTTGACAGGATAAAAAAAAGAGTTTGAGTTATAGAGGAGTGCCAAAGGGAGAGAAAATCAAAAAGTGTTGTTCATGATACTTTCTCCTGTAGTATTTGTGGGTTAGAAATGAACAGTACTATTAGATTATCTTGACCATTCCCCTGTCAGTGCAAAATTATTCCTTGCAATGTAATTTCTAGTGTTTTGTTCATTCCATTTAGTACTAATCCAAGCAGATAGCATTTCTGTTCTGTCTCTTGGGACACCATTTATCCCTCAATCCACTTATTCCACTATTAGGTAGATTTTCTGACATTTGCAGTGTATTTTTCTTTGTTTAATTTCCTTCCTCTCTTTAATTATCCCTTTTGGTGCAAATGTGGCTCATCTTTATACATTTGCATTCTCTCAGAGGTCATTGAGTCTGGTGCACAGAGAAGGAATTCAAACTGCAGTGTGAAATGTGCTTCTAGAAAAGGGAAACCTGCAGGGCATTTTGTGTGGTGTCAGATGACTTGTGACTACAAAACATTTTGGACAGCTTTGTGGATATGCATCTGTTAACTAAGTCTTCTTTGGTCTAGTTCTGTTACATTGTATAGACTTGAATGCTAGTAACCATTCCAAGGGCTCTTGGTGAAAGTTTTAATAGGAACGTACAAAGCTGCTTCCCTCTTTTATGAGGGAAATCCCTAAGTGGATAAAAATGGTGAGAATCTTGCATACTTAAGAGGGCAACTCTGGGTTAGCCGAACAAAAATTGCATCTCCTTTCTCTGAACTGTGCACTGTTCAAAGCCAAGTCTAACACTTCAGCATCTGATGGACTTTATTTTCCTCTCCATGATTCCTAGTTAATGAAACTATGCTTGCCTTGCACTTTTGTAAAGATTTGGGTGTTCACTAGTGCCTTCTATGAAAGGGCTATGATTTTGACTTGCCTTTTTCCTTTTCTAGCTGTTTATCTACCTTGTCTCTATCTTAGTGTTCTGAAAGCAGAATTACCCTGTTTCTGCACAGCAATTTCACCTCCTCCAGTGTCTGGAAGCTTCCCTGTGCTTTAGGCAGCTGTGTTTATAGCTCCAACATCTAGGAAGCTCTGAAAGAGGCAGATAGTTAAGGCAGATCCGGGGCATCATCAGGGGTTGGTCTCTGGGAAAAGAAAAGCAAACCGAGTAGGAGTAAGTCATGGGGAGGAAAGAGAAACCATGATGGGTTAGGTGGAGAGATTCTTCCTATCTCCAGGAGTAACTGGTTCTGCTCAGGATGGAAATTTCTGGATTAGAGGATGTGGCAGGCAGGAGAGAGTCACAGCACAGAAGCAGGCTTTGCGTCTGGAGGAGAGAGTTGGAGACCACTGAGAGGAGCAATGATGAAACAGCACTGGCTTCAGAGATGGCAGAAACAATAAGTTCCCAGGGATCAGAGGTTACTGTGCAGTTTGCTGCAAATCAAAAAGCCACCAAGTTGACTGAAACCAAGCTGCAAAGGGCTTTCCATGCAGGGACAAAGTAATCAAGGAGAGATTTTGGCAGAGATTTCTTTATAAAGCTTTTGCTATTTCTGTCTTTCCTAGTCAGCCTGAGTTTTCCACTACTTAAAATAATATTAACAAAAAAAAAAAAAAAGAAAAGAAAAAAAAAAAGAACAGTGTTCTCCTTTATATTAACAGAAAATCTAGATATTTGAAGTTGAACATGTTTTTGGTTCTCTAGGGATCTCACCATGAGAGAAAAGTCCTGAGCTCCAACTCAGAGAGTTCTAACTTCAGCACCAATACAATGGTCTTACCTCGTGAAGAAATAAAATTTCAATCCAGTAATTATTTGGAATTCGTTTTTGAATTTATATGCCTTTTCTTCTTATTTGCATTTTGTTCAGTGTTATAGAATAGAGTTGAAATTGATACTCAGCTTTCTTTAATCACCATGTGGTTGCGATCACATTACCTACCCTGACAAAGTAATACATATAGAATAGAATCATAGATCTTTCATTCTTTCCACAAAGGACAAGCAATGTAAATTTGGTCCCCAAATTTTTGGTCTTATCATTAGCTTAAATGAAACAGCATTTTACCCCAGCTAGTTACTATCCTACCTGCCAGAATACTTCACTTTTTGTTCACACTCCTACATTTGTCTGGCTGTAAGCCATCTGCATCAGACTTAACTCAAAATACTGACAAAGTTCTTTCCTGACTGGGCCACAGGGTTAAAATTCTTCACACAAAATTAGGAAATACTTTCAAAAACAAATAAATTAGACAAAGCTGTAATTGCCTCATAGATATTCTACAGCAGGAAGAAAAGTCTGAACTTGAATAAATTATTTATTCAAAGTAATTTGCTTTATGAAATAAAGTAGGTTGGAAGTAGCGATCGGAAATCGGTAAAAGTAGTTGTTGCTTAAGGAAATACACCCAAAGAAAGAAGAGAAGAATACCCTTGTTCATGGAAATGGTTGTGAGGGAGTGCAAATTGGACAGGAATAAATAGTTGGGGCAATGAAGTTTTTCAGTGTTGTGGCCAAAGACTGTAATCCAAAAAGCCACAAAAAACGTTTGTATTTATTAACTTCATTTAAAGATATGTTAAAAAGTCATGAGAAAAAGCCTAAGAAAGCACTGAAGAAGATGGTAGTCATATTAGTGGTCATGCGAGATAATTATGATAGCAGTGTAGATCTGCATACTAGTATTTTGAGATATTAACTGCGATATATAACTTGAGGTATAACTTCGAGATAACTATGTTAGTTTATCTAACATACCTTTCTGCCAGTGCAATATTGTTCCTTCTTTTATGCTGAATAGAGAATTGGTTATGAATGTCATAATCAAGATAATCTATGAGATCTTCCCTTTCTTATCCATGTTATGGATTTAGATTTTTGTTTGGGTGTATGCATTTCTTACAAGTGGTAAAAGCTGATATTTCAAAGTATTTGTTTTGTGAATGTATGCTATGAATAGAGTATTGTAATTTATTATTTTTATAGCCTAGTCACTGGAATATTATTTCTGCTTCTGCAGTGCTTGCACTTCCTACTTTTGCTCATGTAGGTTTAAACCTCCATGGACAGAAAACAAAAATATGTCACCCCACTCAAGTTTATAACTATGTCCTAATGTTTTGTTATTTACAGCAAATTTTGAATCTGATTTCAGTTTCTTTAATTTCTTTCTTTTTTTTTTTTATCTCAACTTTGAATCACAGTACAAGACCTCTGTGGCTTTATAAGCCACAGAGAGAATTCAATCCCATTCATTTCTGCAATTCGCATAGTCCACACATACTGAAAAGGCTAATTCACCTGGGAGAAGCAAGCTAGGTTAGCCCAGTCATTGGCCACCTTAAAAAGACAAACTATTATTGTACTACCACGACTATGTCATCTGGTGTTTGAACTTCAGTTTCGTTTATGAAACTTAGGACCTTTCAGATTATTAGCATCGCTGAGAGATGGCATTCTTGTATTGCAATATCCAGACTGAAACACAACCCAGGTACACATATTGCAGCCAGGCTCACTAGCATAAGCAAGATGGTATTTTGTTGCTTATGGGGCAGAAGTGGGAGTCTGGGGCAGGGGAGGAACTGGGGTTCAGCCTGTGCTGAAGGGAAGCATCCTGAACCCCTGGGCTTGCTACTCCTCTGTCGCAGGAGAAAAGTCAGAGATCGCTCAGACAGAGCTGATCTAGTAGTTAGTTCATTGAGTTCTAATCAGTAAGTTTAGGTATGTAAAATATTTAATAAGTACAGATGGTTTGGTGGTCAATACTCTACTACACTTAAAATTAGTATGGGATACAAAGATTTTTGCTTAAGCTTACTATACGTATGTTAAATGTTACATGCATGCAAAAAAAGTCAATAAGCAATTGATGTCTGGTGTCAGGTAAGGGATCTCTCAGCCTCGAGGAGTAACCCTGAGAGGCGTCCCTACTCAAGGGAAGTTCACCTCCGCGCAGCCAACTGCTATGGAGGGAGAGCTCAAAGGGCCCTGATGGCTCCAGATACTTATAGTGTAAAGTGGTTGATTTGTAGGCAGATCTTCTGCTGTGTTAATGCAGTTTTGGCCGCTTATCAACCCATTCTCCAGCCAAACAGGTTTTTTGGGGTTGGTGCTGAGTTATCACTGATAGCCTCACACAATAGGATAAACTTAGGGCTTACTTGCTGAGCATCTGTCTGGACCAAAGTTCAGTTGGTTCAAACAGGAGGACTGCACCCGTCACATCTTCCTGGGGTTGAGAAGAGGCAACAGGAGCTGGGACAGACTACTCTTGGAAGGGCTGTTCCCCTCTCCAGCCAGCTGTGACTGACAAGGTTTATTTTTTCTGTTCCCCATGTACCTTATTCATTGGATCTTTATCGTCATTGAATGTCATCCTCCATTTCTGTCACTTACTGTCATGAGGTCCTTCCTCAATTCTTCACGCTCTCTTTTGTTGTTGTGATAATGTTTGTGTTACCAATATACGTGGTCTTCTCTTCATTCGTTTTGTTACCTATGAGTATGTTGAACAGAATGGATCTTAGCACAGATCCTTGTGGAAATCCAGAGGTGACCTCTCTCTGATGTGAAAAGTGACCTTTTATTTCTACAGTTTGTTTCATCTCTTTCCTATTTTTGAAAGCTCAGTGGAGAGTAAGACATTTTCCCTCTTGTATATGCCTATATAGAAAGCAAGTATTCATTTTTATTACCACGACCCAAAGGTTTTGGGATCATCTGGGGCTTGGCAAGAACTCTGCAAACATACTGTCATTTGGAAACAGGTTCTAGAGATAGTACAGAGCACCTGGGCTGGCTCAGATTTCCACAACATCTTACTACCTGTGCTCTATCTAGATATTTTATTCTTACTGCTAGTGTCACAGCAGTGATAATCCTGTATGCACCCTGTATTTGTTCTTCACAAATGCACTGTCTTTTATTCACTTGACAAAAGAAACAAACTGTGTTTTGCTGTGCTTTGTTTCATGCACATAAATATCTCATACTATTCTACCTCCATGGAGAACATAGTTCTACATATCATCTGAAAATTCCTGCTGTTCTCCAGATCAATGGGTTCTCCAGAATCCTGTGTGTTTTCTTAGCATCACTCATGTGATCACAGACTCCTTGCCACAAAGCTGGTGTCTTGAATAACTGTTCTTCCTTAAATGGTAAATTGTGGCCACCTTGATATTCCTCCCAACATTTTCATCATCCTTTGAATAAACAGGCAGCCTCACAGCCCCAGGATATGCCAATGCCCTCTGCTGTTGCTTGTAATTTTGTATTTATTTACCTTTTGAAAGCATTAGCTTGGTAGACATGGTAGCTGAGGAGCATAAGATTCCTTTGTCTGTCTTGCTACTCTGGTTAGGTTGCATCAAGGGAGCATGGATCAGTTTTAATGGTGGAAGTAGCAATTAGTGCTGCTGAGCTACAGTTTCAGGTTTTTGACAGAGCTGCTGCTGAGCTTAATAAATTATGGACACGGGGAAATGGGGCAGTGGAGGGGGAAGGAAGGCCTCAGAATCTGCCTGAGCAGCACATGAACTGGTAATGCAGTGCATTGCATCTCTATTCAATAAATGTCCATTTCAGTCTGTTTTTGCGGTCAAGTGTGAACAAGAAACATCATCTGTAATTAATAACAGTTAAAAAAAATCCATATGAATATGTGTTAGCACAAAGAATGAAACAGGGACAAAAAAGGGTTGGAAAAGAGAATAAAAAGTGCTTCAGAATAATGGTGAAGACTCAGGTGACTAGCCTGTGGGGTGGACAGAAGCCTCCAACACAAAGCTTGGGGGGACACATCTGAGCTAAAGGCCTTTTTAGGACCATGCTGGATTTCACAGAGGTAAAAATATATCATCACACAGGTTATTCCAGTGTGTGAGGTAAGTTGCAAATTGTCTCCTCCATGCATCTGTGCATTTCCACAGCCAAGATTGGAAATACTTGAGCATCTGTGATTGAAAAAAAAAATACAGAAATTTGCCCTTCTCTGTGTTCACAGGGGCATGTCTTGTTTGCAGTTATTTATATTCCAGCTGTACCCAAAGCATGGCAGGCACCATGCAAGTGAGTAGGAAGGAGAGGCTTTGGGACACAAAGACTATGGTCTTCATAAGCAAAAATGAAAAGTGGAAAAAGACAGCATCCACAACCAAAGCAGTTGAAGTACTGACTGACCACTTGTCATTGATTGCATTTCTGCTTATTTTAGAGTTGTAAACTATTCCCAGTGCTTTCTTAATTTTATCTGGTTATGTTGATATATGTTTGACCTAAACCTCGGCATATGGCTATGCATCAATATTTGACCTCTTGCTGTTGGGTTCAAAGCAATAAATATTATTTCAGTTCTAAATACTACTATTAATTAATACTAAATACTATTTTCTTAAGCATAAAGTTAGTTAAATTTGAGCACTTATTTAGACATGGATTTTCTGGAAGAGGGTCAGTAAAATATGGCCTTTTAGGACAGCTCACCACAAACTTGAGAAAAGTGATCTATGAGTCAAGAGGCCATATGTTTAACTACCTAAGACTTTAGGGATCTACACTTGTCCTTTTCCCTCCTTTGTGCCTGCTTCACTTTTTTAAGTTTATTGTACTAACAAATTACACAAAGCCAGGGTACAAGTTCAACTCAGGCACTTTATTTATCATATTGCGTAATAATTAACACACGCACTGGCACGATACTGGCACTGTGTGGCTTGCAAAGGGAGAGTTCCCATCTGAGGACTCTGCCCTCAGCAGCCGGGCTGAGCACAGCCTCACTGCTCCAGAGAACAAGGAGCGACGCTGGCATCAGTCATACCATGCCACATGGCTTTCTCCCAATGTACTTGCTGGTACAGATGTAACCTTTATAATCTCTATGCCTGGGATATCTTACGGACTAAAGCTGTTTACCCTTTCTGTAGCCTCCAGGGAAGAGGGGGAAATGCGTTATCCTTGCTCTAGCAGCTGGGAGGGAAGCACAGAACTGCCCAGTGGTAGAAAAAACCCATCTTCTGCAGATACAGTGATGATGCTCCAAAAAGTGGGATTTTCATAAGGCTATGCCAAAACAGTATTTTCTGCATCTATTATTGGTGTTGGCTAGTAACTCAGAATTTGGTTTCACAAAAAAAGTTAGGTTCGGAAGTTTAGTAAAAAATGAAAATCAGATAAAGCTCTTTCACGTACACAAAGAGTGACATTCATATTCAGCTTCTGAATTCACTATAGCCCATGATCATGGTACAGACATATTATATAGGAAACCCAGATTTGAATTCTTTCTCTTCTTCAGACCAGAAATTCAGTCACTGCTCTCCCAATCGCTAAGTGGGCCTCTGAGATGTCAAAAGGGTGGTGGATAGGGGGATGTAAATCTGCTGCTAATCAGTCCCATTATCCAAAATTTTACCCAAACGCTACAATTTGTATTAAAAATTCCAGCTTTGAAAAATTGGCAGTTCATGACAAAAAAAAAAAAAAAAAAAAAAAAAAAAAGAATTGTTGTAAAGATCTTGGTCAGTTTTGTGTATTACAGCAAGACTGATTTAAATTTTATGATTTTTATTGAATTCAATGGCGTGCTATATCAGCTCATCCTTTATCAAAACTTGAGTGAGCCAGCAAAGGAAAAGTACTTGATCTGTCTTGAAAAGTTTTTTTTTTCAGACTCAGGGTGTCTAAGAAAAGTGAGCTTCTTTGAGTGTCCATTTTGACGAACTGCTGTCTAAAATGCACCCCAAGAAGTTGCAGTCATATTGCTTCTATTTGCTTGTTCGGTATTTTAAGATACACACATATTAGACTGCCACAGTGTAGTATGAATATTGGTCCCTTCACAAGGATGACACGGTCTCAGTGTATTGGCTCTAGGGATTTTTTGCATGACTTCACTAGTAACACATTATTTCAGGTCACATTATATCAGCTAGTTCAACAAGAATGCCAGTGACTTTCACCTTTTTCCAGCTCCCTGTAAACATAATAATTACCAAAATCATATTGTCTTTTATTTACTTAACAAGCATACTTTTGAAAAGAAATAGCCTGGCATGAGAAAACATAAATGGTAGCAGAAGTAGTTGTAAGTCTTCCATGCTTTCAGACACAGCTTCTGGTATTTTAAGACCAGAATGAGAAAAACTGGAATGAGGAAGAGACGTCTCAGTGTATGTTACCTTGCTTGCACTGCCCCTATAAATGTCCTGTTGTCATTATTCTGGGCATAAGGCCACCCACGGGTCTTAGCAATACGTCCCTGCAAAGCGCTAAAAACTCTTATACATCTGTCTAACCCTGTCAAAACCTATTAGATAGTGGCCCATTTTGCTTGCTGTTACTCTGATCCTTTTCTACCAGGGATGAATTGCCACAGTGATAGCAGAGGTTTCCAGTATTAGGGGAAAAATATCTTAAGGAGCCAGTATATGGGTTTACTGTCAAGTGAATATTTGCATTTTTTACATGCTTTCTATGAAAACTTCTGTCATCACTTTCCTCTTTTATTCTGCTTAGGTCTTGGTCTTGCACACACGTTAGCACTTCATGTTGTCCAATATCTGAGTAAATGCTTTCAGCTCATACCTACTGTACAAATTAGATCCTTTTAGGTAAAGTTAATGGGCACTTTCTGGCTGATTCCAGAAGACCTGTGCTCGGTGACTATCTAACCTACTATATGCTTTGGGGTAGGGTTTTTAAAGCCACTTTGCAAAAGCTTTTCAGACAGGTATGAGACAATGGAAGTTCTCTAATTCTAAACCAATCAATTTTTTTCTTTGTTAGGAAATATTTCATCTTGTTTTAATAAAAGATTAAATATAGTTATTATTTTTTAAGTACTGTTCTAATATTAGCAGGTGGTAATTTAGTAAGTTAGACTGTTACAATCTGGGCAACAGAGTGAATCCTCCCTGACAGAGTTCTAAACAATTATACCTTCAAACCCCTAAAAGTTACCATATGCAGGTTTGCCATTTCCCTCTATCGCATTAAGCATATATTAGCAATTCCTAGCATAATCTATTGAAATTATTCAACCAGTTCACCGAGTGTTGTTTTTAAAATGAAAAATGCTATGATCTTTTAATGTCTTCACTGTTATAATATGTACTAAATTAGCAGAACCCTGATGCTCTGATCATTTACACCACAATGTGCTATTTAAAACTGGAAGCCCAGCAGGAGATTTTATTTTTATTAATTTAGTATAATTTTAAACATTACAAAAATAGCTGTCTTACAGCTTCCCTGCTGAGCCCTAGATTGTTGCCACAGCCTCTGTAATACTTTATCAGGAGAGTATCACTATAAATACTGCATAGTTGATTCTGGTTTCAACACAGAATACAAAGGGATGTGGAAGGCTGAAGAAGAGACAAAAAAGAAACAGGGATGGTTATGTTTTACATTCTGTTTGTCTTTTTGTTTGCTTGCTTTCAAATCTTCTTTCCTCACATTTTTTTCTCTAACGGGAGTCATGAATTTGTAGTCAAAGCCTAAAGGTTGCGGTTCCACATCGTAGTTAACTTTAGACATGTCACACAATGCTGCTGTAGGAAAATGAGCTTCACTCTAGCTCCCTTGTCTATGGCCCTGCCACTCTCCTGTGGACTAAACACTACTGTAATGTTACTGTTCAAGTCTAATGAGCAGTGTAAGAGCAACCTCACATGAATTGCAGCCTTGCAGTTTTAAGTACAAAACTGGTTCACATCTGCTAACCTTTGTGTGTATTTAGTGAGCTAACATCTGCCTGAAGAAAAAGGCAACAGACAGTTATCATATCCATATCTCTACCTGTACTAGGGATGGAGACAGAGTCAGATAGACGTAATAACTTTTGGCCCTTTTATCACGCTTTTCACTTTTTGGAATGAGCTGAGTTGAACAGAAACTCTTGCCAGGAATGTCGCTTTCCAATGGAACCTGTGATCCCTCAACAACAGAAGGGTCTTGGCAATGAAACAATATTTGCTATGCAAAAGATGTGGTTTCAGGTACCACAGTCCACCATTCGTAATAAAAAGCTGGGATGGACTGCTGGGGGGAAGAACAGACTATGGCTGAAAGTTATTTAAAGTAAAAAGATGTGAGTTTCTAAATTTAAGCTCACTGTGGAACTCTTCAGTGCCTGTATTATTTATTGACTGATCGATACTACACTTTATAGTAAAGAAAGTTATAGAGCAATTTAATTTATTAATTTTTTACTGGATACCTGTATTATGGACAGTGGTGGTGCTTTCCAGGTACAATTCTTAAAATAAAATCTGAAAACTGAACAAAACTTAATTCCAAATGATTAGGATTTACCGTGTGACTATATAAGCAGAAGCATATTTCACTGGCTGGCAGCTGATTCTCTTGCAAAAGCCCTGTAGCTTTCATTAAAAGTTACTGATTTGGCAGATCCATGGCACAAATATGATTGACATACGTGCCCCCTTTTTGCATTTGAGAGAGGGGACCTTACATTCAAAACCTTTTGACACTTGGATATTAAATGTCATATAGATATTGATTGAGTGACACTTCAGCAATCCAGCAGTGTCTCAGACAGGAGCTGCATGTTGGCCTGTCTGGGGCATAGAAGGCAGGCAACCTTCCTCCTTGATGACCCATCAATTAACCCTAATTAAATCAATAGTATTTTGCTCTGAAGCACATCAATACTGACTAAAACTCCCCCACCAGTCCTCAGTCCATACAAGTGGGCTAGCCAAGTGCCTGTTAATTAGCTAAGATAACCACGTTCATCACCAAAATGTTTGTTGCTGTATCCCTGATGCTGTGGTGTTTACACCTATGTACCCACGTATGGGAAATATCAATTCCTTTGCAACTCTCTTCTTCTTCCACTACCGCCAGGAGAACACGAGTGAGGTAAGTCATTCCAAGGATATTGGAAGAAATGAGGCATGAAATAAAAGCTTTCCTGCACTCTCTGCTGATCCTCAGGAACGTGAGGCAACTCACTGTATTTAAAAGAAGCATCCAGGCATTAAGTAAGGCACTAGAACAGTGAGGAGTGAGCCCTCTGTGTGACACACTCTCCTGAGCCGATGACATCAATGTCCTCAGAGCTATCACTTTGAGTTCATGATGAGAGCTACAAGATGTCTCACGTGCTATTTTTCTTCTTGACAATGCCAGATTTTACAAGATTTAAGAAAGCTTTTTCTTTCTTTCTTTCTTTCTTTTTTTTCTTTTTTCTTTTAATAAAATATTTCATGAACTGGATGTATGCACTGACAGTGTTACAAATAATTAAGTATTGGGCAATTCTCTGTTCTTAATATTATTAGTTGTACTAATTAAATTAATCAAGTGGATCAATCTGAGCAACTGTTTCATGAACAAATGCTGAAGGACTCTGAATGGCTTGTACTGAACTGCTACCTGTAGAAACAAAGTGGGATTTTGCCATTTAACACTGGAATTTTCTCTTCATCTGAAGGAAAATCTTCATGCATTTTTTTACTCTTCTCTAAAGTAGTTGTGCTGTTGGGTCAGTAGGCTCGCATGAGAAGGTGACAGAAAAATATTGCCACAGATTGCTGGTGGAAGAGATTTTGAAGATCTGGGTTTGGAGGATTTGGAGCTGTAGCTCTGAGGACATTGCAACTGCCCTGTAGGATAGTAACAGTCCTGAAAGAAAGATTGACATATTGGTGTCATGGTTGTGTCTCTCATTAAACTGAAACAGGAAAGGTAATACTGCAATATTGATTTGACCAGCATGATTAAGTTCAGGTTTAATATTATCTTCCCATCAAACCAGAAATCCTGACCTTACTTATGCAAATGGCAGAAGTCCTATACATTTCAGCAATAAGATCCAACATTGTAGAATTTTTTGAAGATACATAGCGAATGTGTATTTTTCTAGTTTTCTTGCTTTTCATACCTAGTTTATAATACTGCTACAGAAGGAAAAATAACGGAAGGTGTCTGATTTGTCTTTCCAAAGACCAACTATTGAAAAATCACCATTCTTGGTGTAGAGAGCCATGTACCTCAGTACAAAAAAAACATACATAAACTTAATATTTTGCCCATTTCTTGAAATGTGGATTTCTACACCAGAACAGATCTGGACAACAGGCAATGACTTCTGCTAAGAATAATACAAAAGTCTATGCAGTTTTGGAATACTACGTTTTTTTAAAAGTTGAAATTAAATGTGTTGTCTGTGACAAACATCAGATTGCAACTCTTGAAGACTAATTGTTAACAATTTGCTATATTATCATAAAGAATGTTCATATAAGATAGCTTTAAAGAATCATGCTGCTGTTTGTCATAAATTGCATTTTCAGTATTCAATACATATATTACGTATTAGATTAAAGTTACATAGATTTTGATCAATTCACATTGTCTTGAACTGCAGTTTGCTTAAGCCACAGACATTGTAAAAATATTCTAGATATACTAAAAACTGCTTGAACCTTTTTCATTGTTTCTTAGTAAGGCACATACAGCTTTTTATTAAATTATTTTCCAAATGTTATTTTGCAAAGAAATTTAATAAAATTTACTACTCTGCAATCCATTGAGCACTTCCTAATTTAATTTTCATATTCTGCATTTCCTGGGATTTACAATTAAAATTGTGATGAGCCAGACATTCAAACTCTTACATGTGTGAGATCTTATTTTTTTTTTTAGCTGAACAATATCAAAAGGATTTTGGTTTTAAAAAATATTTTTAAACAAAAAAGTGCAAGCAAATGAGGTCTTTTGTACATAGATTGTAAAGTTTTTACTAAGTTTGACACTTTCTTCTCTTTTTCTTACTTCTTTACCCACTCAAAGTTTGGCAAAGACTGTTTTTGCCAATGCCAGATACAGTTAATAGAAAATAATAGTTTTGACATTTTATACTCTCCAATATTGATCAAATAAAATTAAAAAAATCCTATTTCTCCAGAACAGACACTGTCATTAAAATTCTTGTAGATTTATTTACATAAAATTCAGCATGTGTGTAACCAAGAATGAGTCATTGTGTTAGAGAGTTAGTTCATTTTACTACTATTTTATTATACAGAGTTCTTGGAGATCACTATAGATAAATACATGTACTTCTTTTATAGCAATAATGCTTTATTTTTATTTTGCTTTTAAGATGCTTCTTGAGCTTTACAGCGTATTGCAAAGTTTGCATTCATTATTTCATCCATTTTCTAAAAGTGTAGGTTATTGTTGTGCCACTAGCCCAGAAAAAGAAGCACTCCAAACAAACCTTGGGTGACATGTATTGGGTCACATGTACGTTCTTATGATCATGCTAGATGCAATCATTTTTCCTATCCTGAGCTTGGTAAGGATCTTTTAACTAATCCCTGAGCTGAGTCCTTGTGCTCTAAAAGCAGCAAATGCAAAAACACTTGAGTTTACTCAGCCAAAATCTATCATGCAGGCCTCCCAGCGGCAGCTTTCAATTTATGTTCAAGCCTCCACCATTTTTATATACGGAGGCCTCTTCTCAAAATTTTGTAGTACTTTAAATTGAGATTACATTATATGATTAGAAAGCAGCTTCCCTTTAGGCTTTTATCAGTGCCAATAACATACCTAATTTATAAGAGGACACATTTGAGGATTGAGAGCCTTCTAGAACACCCACCATGTGGCAAAAAAGACAGACAGGTTTTGTCAGTGCCATTAGGAAAGCATGATAAATAATTGTCTCCAAAAGCTGTAAAAGCACACAGGGTAGTGCCGCGCCAGAGAAGACGTAAGCTTAGAGGGCTTTGTAGTTTGGCTGCCATTATGAAATAACCTTTGTTACAAAAAAAACAGGTGTATTAATTTTTGGAGGCATAGGTCTGCTTAGTCTCCTCACTCAGCATTGAAGGTCAATACTCCACCACTGGCTTTCTATCACCAGTGTGTTGTTTCCCCTGTATTTAATAGGGAAGGAGAGAAAGTCGAGTCCCACCCATCTGAGGACTGGGATGAGGGATGTTTTGGCGCTAGGGGATACGGCTGGTCCTCTCCGATGCAGGACCCTGCTCATGGCAGGCTGGATTTGGTTGTATAATGGGAAATGTGTAAGAATTAATAACATACATGTGCACATGTTGTCTCCACTGTAATGTTTCTAAACTTTCCAGCCCCATTTCAACATCTGTTACAATAGGCAAGCTTGCTGAATAAAAAAAAACATCTTAGGCAATAAAGGTATACACTAATTAGGGCCTAATAAGTTACAATTTCAGCTATAATTCTTAGCAATATTTTTGACAGCAGACTGTGGCTGCTTTTAACTATTTTTCTGGTTAAGAATTATCTTTGAATGGGTCCTAAGCTTTGCCTAGAACTTACAGAGTTGATTTTCAATATAAAGGGTTTGCAAGCAGTTTGCAAGGAAGACAAGAAACTACATCATACTTGTGCTAGATTTCATTACTGAGTAGCCTTTTGACCTGCAAGAAGGTTTTCACCTCCAGGATTTTCCAACAGAAAATGTTTATAACACCTACCAAGGAGATGACATTATATGATGGAGAAGTAGATGAGCCAGGGGAGCAAAACGGTCACTAGCAAGTGACTATTCATATTGCAAGCACACCTTCATATTGAAAGCAGAAGAAACTTTTTGTCCATCTCTCATCACTGTCTCAGCCACAATAGCTTAAAAGGAGGATAGAGGACAGCTGCTCCTAATACTGAGTTGTGTGGGACTTTTCACATGACTCTTTTAAAAAAAATCTAAACAACAACAACACTGTTAGAAAAATGATGGTCTTCAGTATCTCTCTCTCAACTTTCCATAAGCCTACTCATATAGATTCTCAGGGACTTATACTGGCATGCAATTAAAATGAAATACTAATTGGTATTAAAAAAAAAGACCGTGCCTGCAGAATATAACTCAGTTCTAATATATTTCACATTTATTCAGTGAAGGAAAGCATTCCTCTAGCCAGCAAAGTAAATTTTCTGATCTCCAAATGGACATTTTATACTTTTCTAGCCTGATCTTGTGGTGGCATCATGAATTTCACAGACAGCTTGGTTAATCAGCAGAGTACTCCAGAAGAGAGCTTTCTTGGCTAAAAGTAAAGTTACTATTTCTCTTTAAATATCCATGTCCAAAGCTCCCAAAACATCCCTTTGGATCTAACATTCCTACACTATCATTATATTTACAGTGTGCAAGAAGCTAAGTTAGGGTTAATTAGTTCAGATAATACCAGTTAGTTCAGACTACAACTTAGGAGGACTATATCAGGGTTTTTTTAGAAATGTTTTATATGTTATTCTTTTTTCCATCTCAATATTCTTGTGTCTTTGCTCTCACACTCCTCAAGTTTTTGCTGAAATGTCTGACGGTGTTATGGCAGATTAAGAGAACTTTAAATTATATTCCAGGTGCCCGTGATCTGCAAAATAAAAAATGTCTTGAAATATGTGTTTCCAATGAACTGCTGACTTTAACCTTTTTTTTTTCTTCTTCTTCTTCTTTTGTTTCTGTGATTTACTGGTGAATGCTGGCACTTATTCTGGTTTTCTGTTGTTACCTTGATCTGAGCATTGACATTAAGCAATTCTAAGCGAAACTTTTCAACTTAGAAGGAGGACATAATATTCCTATCTGAGAACATCATAATAAAATGGTTACATATGCTCACATAAAATGAAGGTTTATGGTCTTCTGCCACTGAAAAGTTCCGTACTTCTGTAATTGTCACAGAGGACAAGAAAAAAATTTTGTCAATTGTCTATAGATCAAAAGTAATCACAAATATTTTGGAAGCCTTCAGTGACATCTGTATAACACAGCACAATAATGTTGTGTGACGTGGCTTAAGGTATACAAATAGGCTTGTCTTCAAAAGTAAGAAAAAATAAGAAGCAAATAGAAGTTTGGGAATTACTTTTTAATTAAACTAGGAACCTATTCTCCATGAAAGTCTAGACATCCATGGATGAAATCATGCCAGTACTTCAAAGGCTTATGTTTCATCTTTTATTTCTTTTTATTTCTTATTTTCTTTATCTTCTTTATTATCTTCTTTATTTTTATTTTCCTTATTTTGGATGGAAACTAAGGAAATATCCATTTTTTTTTCACTGGGAAAAATTATAGTAATTTTCAAAACTTCATATCTAGCTTTATCAGATTATATATTAAACAATATTCTTGTTCTTTTGTCAACATTACTGTCAACATTATTTCTACCAATACATCATAACTATGTACTAAAAAGCATAAACTGTACATTGAAGTCTATGCATTATGTAGACACCAGCAATATTTATTTTGCAGGGTTGTTTTTTGGGTTTGGTTTTTTTTTCTATTTCTTTTCTGTGAGACTGGAATAAAGAATGAACAATTTAGTTTGCAATCTAATTTTGAGGGAAATGAGAAGTGATGAAATGTCATGAAAAGAAAAAAATCCTGAAATAAAACAGAACTATTTCACAACACACATAAAATAACTCCTTCTCTGTGGTTCATAAACAGCACTAATGTCCATTGCCTATTATTCACTTACTTGCAAATAACTGACATTATGCCTGCGCTTAAAGTCAAGCATGTCACTATTGCAGCAGCATGGGCAACTGTTGCTCCTTTGCCCGTAACTCCTACGCTACACAGCCTTGTGAAAGGGATGCTGATTCTTTTGCCTGCCTCACATCAGCAAAATGCTGCCACAGGTTGGGAGAGGAGTTTGTTGGGCACCCAACATCAAGGGCCACCCAATTCACGCTGGAAGTAAGGGTACAACTGTCAAAAGAGGAAGGACTAGAGCTGGCTCATGTTCCCTGCCCTGTGATCTTTTCCTGCAGCACAGCTAGTGCCTTTCCAGGCGGTGAGGTAGAAAGGGCAGCCGTGGTTCAAGTGTGCTCAAAGGATAATGCAAGTATTGCCAGTGCAGGGAAAACTTTGCTGAAGCTGACACTTCTCCAGGCAAATTGCTCAGCCCTGTCAAGAGTCAGCTGAAGAATACAGAACAAAACTCTGTAACAAAACCTCTCTGTATCGCATCAAGTATGACAGAAATCTGTAATACTTTTAATTGCAGTCACACCATTATAAAAAATGGCACCAAGCAGCAATATCCAAGTCTTCATGAACAGAGTTTTCAATGTATATATCATACCATTGCAACTGCAGATAACATATATAACAAAGAGGGAAAACATAGGTTTTTATACATTGAGGTAGTAGGTACATGCTGAGTAATTTTGTTCTGGTTACATGGATTTCCAAAGTGTCAAAGTTAGCCTTGGAAATCAGAATCCTGAGTAATGGGGAAGGGAAGAAACACTTACTGTGCTTTTGAAGCAGGGTTTGTTAGAAAACTTTTTGCCTTTGAAACCCCTCCAAATATATTTGTACTATTTCTCTTCATTTTCATCTTCTTTGGTATCTAAAAATGTGCATGTGGTTTATCCCACAGACAATTATTCCAAAGTTCTGTTCTTTTCAAATCAGTAGTAATACGTTTATTTACTTCAATAAAATCATGATTTTACCCTCAAAAAGATAATCATTCTACATTTCCCCAACTCAATTTGCAGAAAGAATTTCTAAGGTTGTTTCTTTTTCTCCAGTAATTATTTTAGCAATGGTTTCACAATAAACATACTTTCATAACTGCAAAAAAATATATAATTGCATTAGTTTCAATACAGAACTCATTTTCTGTCCACTGGAAATTGTGGCACTGCCATACAAGATATCCAAAACTTGTAGTCTCTGTGTTTTGAAGTGAGTTTTTTTGCATAAGTCTGTTCTATTTTTTAAAACATAAAAAGTAGAGAGGTATGTATCAGATGAGTTGTAAGTACCTGTGTCTTTTGGCAATTTTTATTTATTTTTATTTATTGAGTAAATGCATCAAAAGTTTTCTGTTAAAAATTGTTACTAGTGGAAACAGAAAATTTGGCCCTTTTTTATATGTCACAACTTGACTTTGTAGTTGCTTTTTTGTAACTCAAGACTCACCTTTACTTTGTGATATTTATTTGGGGGAGTATGATTTTATAAGGTATTTTGTTACAAAGCAAATTTCTGTCAATAAGACTCTTGCTTAAAAATAGTAATAACAACCCCTTGTGTCTTAGTCAAATTGATTTTTCTGATGAGAACCCTGAAGAAAGTTATTATTTTTTTTTAATCCATCAGGCAGTCACTGCATGAGAGTAAACCATTCAATGCTATGGTTTTAGTTTATTTTATGTCTCTTTTTCATGGCACTATGGTTTGTTCATTCCCCACCAAAGAACAATCAGTCGATCAAAATTTATTAGCTAGTGTTGACCTATCTGGATCTAGTTAGAAACTGTGGTCTCCTGTGTTGGCCATTTAATGAAATTTTCTATGTAGCTGACCAGAAATACGTTTGAGAATTTGCATCTACTTTAGTGTTCCCTAAATTTAAGGGCTTAAGAATAACTTTTGGACTTCCTATCTTGCTATTAAAGGAGAATGAGGGTCCTGTTTAATTTATTAGAGAAGATGGACTTGCTTTATTATTAGAGCAGTAGTATTTTATATAAAAGCCAAGGAAGGATGTTCATTTATAAGGGCAACTTTTCCCAGAATTTAAGTTGGTGGTAAAAGATAATGGACAGTTAAAATGTGGTGTTAGTCACCACTTAACATCATGAGCTATGGCTGAAGTGGGTGAACACCTCTGAGTGCACTGTTAAATGATCATTGGAGTAGATGATAGAAGAAACACGCTGATTAGACTCTACAGATATCAAGATATGTCTAAGCTTTACACTTAGTTTAAAATAATAAGGCAATCCTGCAAGTGGATGATTAACAAATAATTTGGTTTGACTCCATGTTTTACAAATGAAAAGCAGGAAAAACCAAAAAATATTTGGCCTATCCATCAGGGAACAGAATAATCCTTGTATTTTCCTTGACTCTTATTGACTGATTTAGGATGACTTAAAATCTGCTCTGTTTTCAGACTAAGCTTAGGTTTGTCCTTAGAAATGACTAAGAACATGTAACTAGCTCTTCACAAGGAGACTAAATAGATAAACTATGTAGTAGATGTGTTTACCCTCCTGTAATTAGAGATCCCTAGCTGAAAACACTATTAAACATTGTCACTAATTGAAACATTCTGTCTATGAGTCTGATAATAGCTATATCTGGCTCTCCCACCCATCGGGTGGTACAGGAAGCACGTACCAGAAGATGCAGAATTTAGCTTTCTAGATAGTTTGTTCAACAGTTCAATGAAGCCCTTAGAATGTGATTAAGTGTATCAAAAACACCATGATTAGCTGTGTTCCTTCAGACTCTTTAATTCATCAACCAACATTAAGAATGGAGAAAGTACAAGGCAGCATGTCTTGCACTTATTTGCAACCATTATTGTCCAAATCAACAGTGTGAAAGTCATTATGCTTTCTTACTAGAACTTCCTGGCCAGCCTTTGCATTAAAGCCCAATGAAATCCATGGAAGAGTCCTTAAAGCTGCATGTTTTCCAAAAGAACCACTGAAATTTCCCATGGAGGATAGGTCCCTCCACTTTTCTAATAGGCAGAGCTGTCATGTCCTATTGACTCAACAAAAATATTTCTGAAATAGAATAGTATTTACTGAAATGGCCCTAATTTTTAGAAATAAATTATCTAATCTGGTCTTAATCTAATGTATGATTGATTAAATAGTCACCTTGTTAGGTGACTCTGTCTGTAGCTTAGTGTAAACCCATGTACCTTATAAAAATTGCCTTTTATGCTCTCGCAGTGCTGCTTTTTCTTTCTTAAAAAAGTGGGAGAAGTTTTCTGGAAGTAATTACAACTTTGGACATTGTTCTTCACACACAAACAGGAGAATTGTCAGCTCATAATGACCTTTAAATCAGATGATAGATAACTCAAGTCAAGACTGAGTTTTGTCCTCAAAAAATAAATATATTAAAAATTATCTATTGAAATTGAGAAAGGATAGGAAAGATGAAAAAAAATTATTTTTATTCTAAAATAGCCCCTAAAATGACCAGGGTCACATTGATTACTTCTCAAAAATTTTGCTAGAAGTAGAATACGTTGCAGTTTTGCCTGTCATAAGTCTCTACAGTTCTCCAGTTGGAGCTCTGTGTTCCCAAGGTTTGCATCTTTCTTTTATTATTAAGGATCTATAGTTCAATTAAAGTTTATCAATATTTGGAATAAAGGAGCCTGGGAGAATCTCCCATTGGACAGTCTTGCATCTCTAACTTCTTTCTGTTCTTTGTATCCCTTTCTCACCCATATGCATACGTAGAGCTCCGTCTTGTAACATATCAGCTGCTAAATCTGACACCATCATTGTCATTACCTAAAAAAAATGTTTCTTAAAAAAAATCTGGCCTCACAACAGATCTGTATAAAGTTCATCTGCAGGCAAATGAGCCAGATTACTGTATGAAGCCTGATTTTTTTAAC
>NW_009222389.1:25736-39207 GCF_000690835.1 Fulmarus glacialis | reverse complement strand
TAGATAAATGCACATATTGTAAATGTATAATACTGTACAATGCAATACTAAGTACAAAAGGAAGAACTAATGACTGTAACTGTTTGTAGGTATGTGGTAGTGAAGATACACTTTCTCCTGCAACATAAGCAAAATGAAGCTATTCACATTGCGCAGTAGGTGCATATTCCGATGTATATTCGCATTTCCCTTGTGGCCTAATGTGATCCCTTTGCATGCCAACAGTGACCTCTGTTTTGGTGTCATAGTGGATACTGTTGCTGTCATGTAATAATGGAGGAGTATTGGCCTCTCAGGAAGGACCAGCAAGGAGGCTTGAGCAATTCCTCCATCCCCTGCTCCCGTCGGAAGTTCTCACAGAAGAGTTTGGCTGGCAGCAGGGCTCGAGTCGATGCCTTGCACCAGCATAGCAAGGTCCAGCCTAGCAATCTGCAATTTGGTCCTTCCTGTAGTCTGTGCAATGCCCAGGGACAGCACCCCCATAATCTGATAATGCAGAAAAATATCACAATAAATAAACATGAACCCTCAATAAAAATGTGAACTGAGTTCCAAAAAGTTTGGCTGTTTGTTTGGTTTATGTTATTAAGTTTTTGTCCCTATTTATATTTCGTATAATATCTCTTTAGTATGAGGCATTACAGGAGGTTTGTCAAGACATTTGTTTACTCGAGACTACAGTCCTCTGCCTGCACCAGAGAGACCAAGCAAAGTCAGAAGTTTAACAATTTTGTGGTTCTTATCTTAACCAAATGAGCCTTTCGAACTTCATTTTTGAAGACTAGCTAAAGAAAACCTAGGGAGAGGAAGAAAGATGATCAAAAGTAAGCAGGATGCCTAAAAAAATGTGTTTCTTATTTCTTAAAGCCAGCAGGACTGATCATTTTCACACAATGAGGCCTCAGTTCAGAGTACAGCAATACTTTTTAAAGTCAAGATTCAATGTTAGTGGGTGAAACACACCATACTCAGCTCACTCTTGACCCAGCTGTAGTTGTGAATAAAGTTACTGAGGATCCATAGCCAATTTTCCAGCTTGTTATTTGTTGGTGAATATCCTAAAATACTTCTAAAGCTGTTAATTCTTTGGGGTTTTTCTAGTCTATTATAAGTATTTTTGTGAACAGTATGACTCTCATACTTTCTGTAGCCTACAAAACTTCTGGCCTCAGACACATCTCGCAGTAGCAGGGTCCAAGGTAGGTATCCACTAAGAATCTAACAACCCTTCCTAATTATTTCTAAAAGTGTTGCATTGCAACTGAATCCTAGCTAGTTCTTGCAATAAGAAAGACAGTAAATAGCAGGATCAGATTTGCAATCTGAATACAATATATTATTTTATATACTTCTCCTGTGGCTGTCCTTTTAAGTAAATTGCATCTTAACCACCTAACTGATGTGAAGATTGCTAGCTCATTACAAAACTACTGCACTTTGCATGTACGAATGCATGAGATTGTGAAGAAATAATATGTAGATAATATGGCAGCCCAATTCCAATATCCACTGGCACTAAATGGTTTTATACCAGTGGTGAATCTTTCTTGGGACAAGACGCTAAAAAAAGTGAAAGAATGTATATTGCTCTACTCTCCCCAGTTGCCAATTAATTTTAAGAAATAGTGGAAGTTCATAAACCAAAGGAAAAATAACTTTGGAAAAGAAAGAAAAAAAGTTTTTGCTTTGTTTTATTTTATGTGTATGGTGGAATTGCTGAAACTTTTAAAATGTCCTGAAATAACCATAAAAGAATGTGTCAGAGTTCTGCTGGCAATGGCTCAGAAATGTGAAACTATTGTCATCTTGACATTCGCCTCTGATAAACATGCTATGCACATTAAATCAAAATCGGTATAAAAGTGTGCCATGTGACAGGATAGCCTTTGCCAAGTGGGCTGACCTATAATGAAAAAGTCAATCCTCTTTCACTTTTTTTTTAACTGAAAAAAATATAGCAGCAATAATATGGGTAAAAGGCTCAGTAAAATCTGTCAGAATTGATTTCTAGTGACACATAATGTCTGGCAATCTAAAGCTTTATTTTGCCAACTGTTTAATCTGTACTACGAGTAAAAGTGTTCCATATGCATAACTTCCCATTTCAGTGATGATCCTGTTTAAAGTTTTGTTCCAGCAGCATTTATTTAATGACCTTATAAAGAATTTTCTCATTCTTCTGTGGGTTATATTTAAACTAGGGAATAATAAAAATAAAATGCACAATGGGAGAAAAAAAATCTCCATTCCCCATTACTTTTTTTCAAAAATATAATTACTTCTTAGGCAGCATTAATGAGGAAGCCTGGGAATATAGGCATTCCAATGTTAGAAACAATAATAAACCAATGGTCATTATTTACATACTTATAATGTCATATTGTACATTTTTTTTTTTCATAATACCTGTAAAGAAATCTCACACACGCTGCAATATCCACAGCTATGGCTCCCTTATTCTATTGATTTAAATATCCTTTTGCTTCTCCCTCCTCAACAGGAAGTATGAGGTCATTGCTATAGCTCAAACACATGTCTTGATAGAGCACTATTCAAACCAGATATGCACCATACTTTATATCATATTTTGAATTATTTATCTGTCATGGGAAATAACAGGAGAGGAAGGAGTTAGCTGGGTGCTTGAAATGAATGTGGCAAAAGCATTAACGTGCAGGTCCAGCTGCACAAAATCAGATGTCAAGTCCTGGTACAAAGGGTCAGAGTCAGCAATGGCGGTGGAGCTCGTGGTAATACCAGGAGAGCAAAGAGGCTCATAAATCTGGAGAAAGGCTATCACATCCTATAAACTAGGTACAGGTGAAACAGAATACTAATTTCCAATGGGCCAGGGAGGACGGCTGCCTGAAACATATGTTTAAAACTGACATGTGCACGCAACCCTGCCATTCAAAAACTTCCGTATATAGTACTGAGGAAAAGGTTAATCAAGAGTGCTGTTCGGCTTAAGGAAATGCATAGGGTTGCTGACTGATTTGATTCATATGTCCCGGTGACAAAATTCTTTCCTGGAGATCCATAATGTCTGGGTTCTTAATTATCTGGTCTCTTTTTTTGTGTATGTGTGTGTATTAAAAAAAATGGCCAATAAAATGTCAGCCAAGAAACACACTGTTCATTCCTTTCAGGTTTATTTTAAACCTATTGCACTTAGGTTCCAGCTAAATCAATTTTTCATGAATATCTAGCCTAGTAGATTACACCTCAAGCCAGTTCAGATCTCCAGAGAATTTAAAAAAAAAAAAAAAAAAAG
Organism: Fulmarus glacialis; assembly: GCF_000690835.1. Classification (NCBI taxonomy): domain Eukaryota; kingdom Metazoa; phylum Chordata; class Aves; order Procellariiformes; family Procellariidae; genus Fulmarus; species Fulmarus glacialis. The sequence goes on along the minus strand of NW_009222389.1, from coordinate 35,933 downwards.
AGATTTATCAAGTAACAAGTAACACCTCAGGAAAAAGAAACAGGGTTTTTAATTGCTTTGTGCGCTCCATAATTGAAGGCAGGCACCTTCTTGAGGCACTCACTGCCAGGAGGAGTGTGACTCCACTTGGCCCTGCCTAATTAATCCTGTGATACAAACCTTCTGGCTTCAATTTTCACATTTCTGTCTCTTTTTAGAGGTGATAATAAAACTAAAAATTTATGTTGGTTACTGTATGACTATAACAGTGCCAGCAGAACACAAATAAAACCATATGGATGAAAGAGACCTTGTCTTCCCATCCGTGGCTTCTCTGTTTCGTAAGATGTACAGGGACACACTTTGTGCTAACAAGAAAAGGTAGAGAAAGATTCAGTAGCAGGAAGGAAGTGCAGGTCAACTGATTCTTCTGATAGTTTGCTCTGCTCAGATGACTCACTGAAGCATATGTCTTATTTGTTTATTGACAAGATCTCAAAATAGAAGTACACACTCTGGAAGCTCAAGTGAGCCGGCTACAAATCACAAAACTGCACAACAGCTCTTAATGAAAGACAAATTGTGCAGCTTAGCCTTTAAAAAGCAGTCAAGGCTGTTTGTGCAGATGCCTTCAATCTTCATAGCTTACATACTGTGACCTATGCACACTCCCTACCAGTGCCTACTGAAAGTAGTAGACCATCTTTATTTTCCATGGAATGCAAGGAACCCACTATTATCAATGTTATTATTACTAGCATTATGAGGCAAGGATTTAATTCTTGGGCACTGAGAAATTGTATGTACACACACAGAGACACGTATGTGGCAGTTATAAAATACAGCAGGACAAATTCTGCTTTCAATAAAATTGTGTCCATTTTAATTTCATGATATAAAAAGTGGACCTAGACCTTGTTATATTAAGGTGGGAGGGGTTTATCTTGTCAAGTGAATGAAAAGAATATTCTTCCAACAGAGCTGATGCTCTTATTTGGAAGTTATTGATAATGAGTACATTGCTGGCCGTGCTCTGTATATCCTACTCCCAGGATGCAACAATACAGTTCTGTACATTCAAATTCCTCTATGCAGTTGAGCACAGTAGGATTGTACCATGGATTTAATCATTTTCATCAAGACATCTACTGGAAGAAGAGGAGAAAAAAGAAGAATGGCCTTCATTTTGCCATTATGTTCTTCTCACTCCCTCACCGTAGCACAGTGGTTAGAAGAGAAGTGAGCGGCCTGGCACCTTGCTCGGGACAGGACTCTTTTACCTCATCCTTCATCCCATCCTTGCTACAACTCTGATCGTGGCATATTATTTTGTTTTATTAGATAAGTTAAAGTCAGTGTGCCACCTTTCTTTACAGGAGAGATATTGGTGACACGTTTGTAAGATGTCACATTTCTCTAGGGATATTATTTTAAAATAAATAATATATTTTAGGGTAACACAATGCTTCAGCTTTGTGATTGTGTGCAAGCTGTCTGCCACACAAGAACTGGGAGGCTTAGTGGGATTGGAAAATTAGGATAATTTTGCTGCCAAACTCTAACAAATTGCTACTGAGCATCTACAAGCTAGTTTTTTTCCAGGTTCACGCTTGAATGCATTGGGGCAAAAATTCTCTATGGATGACAAAAACCATAGCCCTTGGCAATTCCTCAGAAATTTCAAGTGCCTTTTCCAAGACAAGGTGATGTTAGATTTTCTCATCTGAATGCTTTTAAGAATTTACCCTTGTCTCTGTAAACCTTGTTTTTTGAAATGCTTTATTATCACAGCTGAAATTTTCACCCACAAGCAGAACACCACGTCCAAACACTTGTAAGCAAATGTAAGAAGAAACCTATAGTACCAAGCACAAAGCATATGTGATACAGCTGAGTGTCTAATATGAGGCTATACAAGAAAGACTAGGTGGGAGATGTATCAGAAGCAGAGAGAGAGACGATTACCCACGTTCAGCAGCTATGACTGGGCAGGTCTTCCTAGGGAACAACTGCTGAACTATTCCACCAGTACCTTTTGGAGAAGAGATAGGGTTTGTTTTGCCAAATGTTTAAGGAGTGGAGATGAAGAGATGGGTAGACTGTGATTTTTGGGGGGGTGCAGGGGGGAGAAATACTGTATCAGTAAGAACATGTAAAAAAGGGACGAATAAAATGGAAAAAGTTCTTATCACGTTAATACAGGACATTCTAGAGAAAAGGCTGATATATATTGATTATCTTATGTATCTCCTACTTTAAGAGAATCCAGATGATCTAACGTCTTTTTTAACAACAACAGCTCTGAAGCCAATATGCAGTCTTCTATTAAATTTTCATGAAGTTTTGTACATAACTGGTTGATGATCTGTAGGTATCAGACAGACCAGGTCACATGCCTTGAGCTTCCTTTTCCCTTTTTTTTTTTTTTTTTAAATAAAGTATATCAGAAGTGTTTCTTTTTAATTGACAGTAGTTCTATGTAAAAACGTATGTGCCGTCTGATTGCGAGATTAGTCCCTGTGAATGGGGCTGCCCTGCAGTTCTCTTTCTACTGCATCCTGCTGAGGGAGATACATGGAGCTTCTTAAGGCACAGACACTGCCTATGTTATCTCATGGTGAGAACCACCTCCCTTTTCACTCCTGTCTTCTTATCCCCATCCCCAGGCCTCAGGACCTCCTTCAGCTTTGGCATTTATTGCTAGAAACAGCTGTTATGATAGTTTCTGCAGGATCTTCAGGTGTCTCTTAGGATTTAAAAAAAAAAAAAAAAAAAAATCTTGGATTCAGACTATGTAAGCAGCTCCAAAAAAATGCCAGTTTTATTTCTAATTCACAGCAGCACGTGCAGGAAAACCAGGTCCTCTTGAAAAAAAGGCCTATTTGTACAAGTCCTATTAGCTGAAGACTAACAATGTCTTCAGTAATGTTGATGTGAATGTCTGAGAGGAAGAGGCAAAAGAATGAAAAAGTGTATTCAGTACAGCCTTTTAGTCCTGGATTTCGAATCCATCCTGTTCGCACTTGGATTATATGATATATCTGAACTATTCCTACTACCACTCTTTGAATGACTGGACTCTATGTAACATCATATTTCAAGTTAGGGCTCATATCCCATTCTAATTACACTTCTGTTTAATATTTTCACAAAATCTTTCCTTTTATGCCATTTAATAATATATCTAATAGGGGGGGATAGGGTCGGGGAAGAGGGGGGCGGTGTTCTAAAATAAAAATGAGAAGTATAAAACCGTGCCTAGCCTACAATTAACTTTCCATGCGGGTATTTAAAATTTTTTTGAACATAGTTTTTCTTTTGTATTAATCTAGTTTGAAAAACTGAACTGTTTTAGAGGCTGTGGTATGTATACACTTAAATATCTGTCAAAAGTGTCATTGTTTCAGTAAACAGTTAAGGATGCTATATTATGTCATATTAATAAAATCAAATGTTGATACCATTCTGAAGAAAAACTGCACTCATATAAACTTAAAATTCAGGATACATATAGTAACTTATAGCAAAATGTATTACAGAAATAGTGTAAACAGTCTAGGATAGAATGTAATGAATCTGGGAAATCAGAACAGAGGTTAAACTTCAATGTAATCTCATTACATTAAAATATGAAATCATACTGATTATCTCAGCCTTGTTAATGTTGCTATGCAATGACACACATGCAGTAAATATGATTATAATGAAACCATTTATGGTTTCTGTTCTCCTACATGATCAAAAAAAAAAAGGAAGACCTTTTCTCTTTGCACTGCTCCCTCCCTGCCCCCAAACAAAATGCTTTCAAAGTTTATGTGGTTCTGGGCAGGTCGAACGTATGTAGATTATAAAGTGTTGCAGGGATCCACAGATGTTTTACAAATTATAGTCCCAAATTGTGACCCAGTTTGCATGGCTATGCAGGATAGGAGGGAGAATAAAGAATGAAACACTCCTTTATTACTAATACCCAGGGGAGCTGTAAGGGGCGAATAAAAAGCATAACCACAACAGGGAATCTTGCACTGCGTGACCTAGTTGCACCAGCATGTAAGAGCTCAGGCACTGAAAGGGAAAACCAGGAGACTCATTGTATCTTTGAGCCACAATTTGCCTCTCCATTTACTTTAAGGCAATGCAAAAATATGCTTGGCTTTGTTCAGGGCTCAAAAGCAGTCAAAACCCTGCAGCAATTATTTCCGTGAAAAGTGTTTGACTTCTATGAGTAGTATTGGTACTTCTTTGAAAGACTAAGTTAATACCAGTGTGTTATCCTTCATAATTAAGTACGATGCTTTTGGTGGTGTCATGTCTTCAACAATTAAGCCAGATTTATAAACTTCATTCTTTTCCATGTAGTAGTCAGAAGAGATTGGATCCATTTCCTGCCATGTCTTTCTCTTTTATTGCAAACAGTTCTAGTTTCGGCAGAGGCTTAGCTTTGCAGATGAACAAATTACTTCCATCACATTGAAATGCAGCTACCTCAAGCTAAAATGCAGACTTGTGAGCACATGATCTATCAGATTCTGTATAGAGCAAGCTATAGAAGCAATTACAAAGAAAAAAAATTATTAGTTGTTATTGGCTACATAAAGGAGGAATAGTATTCTTGATATGTATAATACAGCACTTTTTTTTAGGCAGAGCACTTAGGTAAGGTTTGGTGGCTAGGAGTTGTGGTATATGCAGTAGAAAATGGTGATAAAGTGGTCTTACAAAAAAAAAAAAAAATCCTTTTTTTTTCCTAACCGTAACAGGAATCCGACCCAGATCATTTAGACGCTGATACTTAACCCTTAATCTTTTTCTTTTACTTTTTCTCATGTCCATGTTCTCTGTGTTCTGCCGACAATCTTTTCCTTCTCTCAGAGAGGGAGGACAGCGGTCTGTATCTGTTGTGCTCTTTTCTACATCACTTAAAGATGCAGACCTTTAATCATGCAATACCCAATGAAAACTATCTGTAACTATTATTCAAATTCTTAAGTGTTGTTAGGAGCATTTACTTTTTTTTTTTTTTTGATTGTGAAAGGTCTCTTGGTTTGGCTGGAAGCTTCCTTTGTTTCAGCTGTCTGGTTCCTCTAAGGACCATAGTGGTCTCTTATAAGTTTCTGGAAGTTACTAGTGGCAAGACCCACCAATTTCCATTATATTTAACTCAACAGCTAACAATATACAGAATGTTTAAAAAGTCATCCTGAGATTAACTTCCAAAAGCACAAGTTCTTACTAATTTTACATCATGCTTCACCCACTGTATTCATTTGTTTCATATAATCATTAATGTCATCATGTCTTAGCACTAATGCTTTTCAGTTGGACTCCCACTAACAACAGCTTTTAAATCTCCACTGGATTCAGTGGGATTTTACATGCTTTAGTGTTTGTGGAAACAGTACCCTACACTGTATCCTGTCTGGTGTTCAAGCAGGCTTTCTCATACAATGTTCGTGTATCATGATTATTGCAATAGTTGTTCCAATCCTGTTGGGACATCTAAATGAACTGTAAGACATACTATAATAATAAATAATAATTTAGTGACTATCATAAAATCACAGCATTCCTCAGGCGAAACACTGAGTCAATTAAGGCAGAAAATATCTGACCCGCATCCAAACTTTAGCTGTGTTTCTGAATTTCTGGTTAGAAGACATAATATATTAATGCCCTGCAACTTGCACTGTGCTCACTTTAAAATTTATATTAAGTAGATTGTTACATTATGGTAATGTACTAAATTACCTAAAGCAAAGTAATACAATGATTAACTGACCATAAACATTGGTTTATGGTCAGTTTATAAAGTATTACAAAGATTAACATTATGCATTTTCATAACAGAAGAAAATTGCAGGATGAAATATCTGTAGATTGACTTGGTGCTATTAAGAATAATAAAATAGTGGTATAACTCACAACAGTCTCAAGTTACAGCTAGCAAGTAAACTTTGTTTTAAATCATCTTTGAAAATGGCAGAGATATTCATCGTTTTAAAAAATGCCCAAAGCTTTCCAAGCATAGAATAATGGTTTCCAGTATATGTTTTCTAATATATAATGTATTACCTTTTTTTTTTTCCTCTTTGTTATTCAACTTATCATGTCAGATTCTGACCTGGCTTAGCTGCTCTGATATCAGAAGCATTTTACCACCTTTTCCAAGACAAATTTGGGTCTCTTCTTATCAGATTATAACATTTGTCCTAAGAAGCTAGACACAATCAAAGTTCAACGCTTTATGAGTTAAATCTATTTAATCATGCATGGGTAAAAATGCTCTTGGTCTGTTGTTGCATGGTTTCATCTGGTCTGTCCGTGAGCTAAACCCTATGCAAACTAGATTTTTCAGAGACCAAAAGTGGGGGAAAGTGAGGGAACATGGCATCGGGAATCAGGCATGGGACAAGGCAACAGGGAAGGCTCTCATACAACCTTTGAGAAAGCAGGGCTATTCAGGGCCCATCTCAAATGCATGTATGTCAATACGCACTGCGTAGGGAGCAATGATGTCTGTATGCAGTCACAGACTTACAATGTCATAGGAATTACAGAGATGTGGTGGAACACCTTAAACAGCTGCAATAGCTTGATAGAGACTCTTTAGGAAAGACAGGGAAGATGAGGAGCAGCAACTGTGCTCTTCATACCAAAGTGGCTGTAGTGCATGCACGCAGCTCCTCCATCGATGGGTGAGGGAAGTGGAGGACTTAGGGGTCAGGATCAGGAGGGAGGCCAGAAAAGGCAATATTGCGGTGGATGTGTGCTACAGAACTCCCAGTGAAATAGAGGAGGAAGATGATGTCTTCTTTAAGCAGCAGGAAGAAATGCTCCTATCATAAGCTCTTGAAGTGAACAAAATTTCGATTGTTCAAGAAATTGGCAGGAAGCATCCTACACAGTAGACTAATTTGAAGGGCAAAGGAGTCTGGGATCAGCCTTTGAAGACAACCTCTTCAATTCACAAGAAAAATTCATCCTGATTTCACAAAAAAAATTAGACATTTATAGCAGGGGGGCAGTATGGTTGAACAGGAAACCCTTGGCTGAACTGAAATATAAAAAAGAAGCATATAGGATGAGAAAACACGGACAGGCTACCAAGGAGGAGAACAGAGGCATTGCCTGAGCATTCAGGCAGGGAATTAAGAGGGTCAAAGCCTGTCTGGAGGTAACTGGTGAAGGGCATGTGAAGGGCAGTAGAAAGGACTTCTGCAAATATGTCAAAACCAAAAGGCAGACCATGGAAAAGGTGGGACTACTGCTGAGGGACAATAGACCTAAAGACAAAGGATATGGAAAAGACTGAGGAACTCAGTGCTTTCTTGGCTTGGTTTTTGGTGGCAAGGACTGCTCTCAAACTCCGCACAGCTACATGCCTACAGCAAAGCTAGCAGCAAAGAAGTACTATCCAAAGCAGAGAAAGCACAAGTTAGGGCTTGCTTAAATGTGCAGACGTATGCAAGACTCTAAGATCAGAAAGGACATGTGAGGGTGCTCAGGCAGATGGCAGTTGCCTGGCATCTTTGAAAAGTCGTGGCAAGGTCCACAGGAAAGGTCCCTGATTACTGGCAAAAAGTTATTCCCATGATTAAAAGAAAGTAAGAAGGATGATCTGAGGAACTACAGGCTGATCAGCCTCATTTCAATCCCAAGGAAAATTATGGACAAAGTCCTCCTGGAATCCATGAAGGAGAAGAAGATGATTTGGAGAACTCAGCACAGGAATGGATCAACATGAACCTCCTTGAAACTTAGCAAAGACAAATGCCAAGTCCTGCATCTGAGATACAACAATACAGTCTGGGAGCCAGCTGGCTGGAAAGGCCAGTTCATAAAAGCAGACCTGGGGGTTCTAGCAGACAACTGACCTGGTTTTGGCTGGGATAGAGTTAATTTTCTTCCTAATAGCTGGTATAGTGCTGTGTTTTGGATTTAGTATGAGAATAATTGAACATGAGTCAGCTAAGCTCCTTGCTGTGAGGAAGGCTCACTGCAGACTGGGCTGCAGTAACCAGAGCATGGCCAGCAGCTTGAGGGAAGTGATTATCTCCCACTGCTCAACCCTTGTGAAGTCATATCCATAGACCAGTTTTGGATTTCCTAATGCAGAAGAGATACTCACAAACTGGAGAGAGTCCAGAGGAGGGACACCATGATTTAGAGGGGGCTGGAGTACTTGACATGCAAGGAAAAGCTGAGGAAACTGGGTTTGGTCAGCCTGAAGGCTGAAGGGATATCTGTTTGCAGCACCCTCTTGCCTCAAGGGGAGTTACAGAAAATGCAGAGACAGATACTTTGCATTGGTGCACAGTGAAAGGAAAGAAGCCACAGTCACAATTTGCAGAAGGAAAATTGCAACTGGACTTAAGGAAAAAAAAATGCACAATGAGAATGATCAAGCCCTGGAACAGGTTGTCTGAGAACTGTGGGAAACTGTCCTTGGAGATTTTTCAAAACTTGGTTGGACAAGTCCCTAGGCGACATGATCCAGTTTGAGATTAACCCTGATGCAAGCAGAAGGCTGGACCAGATGGCCTCCAAAAGCTCCCTATAACCTAAATTTTTATATGATCCTATGATTCTCCTTCTGTGTTCCCTCAGCCTTAAAAAATGCAGTTGGCTAACACTGCATTAAGATTCCAATATTCTAAAGGTTAAAACCAGAAATAATATTCATATTACTTCAATATAATAAACCTTAACTTTTAGAGAACCTTTCGAAACTCAGAAAATTAACATTAAAGTCTTCTTTCTTCCTTTTCATCTCTAACTTCAGGTTTCTGAGATGCTCAAGTGAACACAGTTCACTTTTTCAGGCTTTTCTGTGCAATTATGAGGTCTAGAAATATATTTCATTTTTAAATAAAAGCTAAATACTACAGGATCAGGGACTTTCAGAAAAGAATCAGTTATCACAATGCACATGATAAATTTTCAAGAACGAGTAAATGAAATTTCTTATATGTTTTATAGTTTTTATTTTCACTCTTTGTCTTTCTTGTAAAGCTTAGAAACTACAAGATTTTATAATTTGTGTGATATTTCATTGTCATCATCATTATCTTTCCTGCTGTATATTATAGCTTTTAATGAACTTTGTAATACATATATTTGATAATTTATATAGAAGTTCCACTTATTCATTATTAGTAAGTTATGTTAAACTCTGTACACACATCAGAGACATTAATAATATGACTTGGTTTAGGTTGGAATGCACTTTCCAGAAGTTCTTGAGTAGAAGAGCTGCTTTTATTTGTGAAAAAGAAAGAGACCCTATGATCCATTATAAAACCAAGGAATTAAAACAATAACATTGTTTCCACCTATATTGTAAATATAGGGATTTCCTCTGGCATTGATTTTACGAAAGTATCATCATAATGAAAGAAAGGCTTGGCACATAGATAAATGAAAAGACTGGAATAAGGAAACACCAGACAGCACAATAGAAGCAATGACACTACGGTCCTGAGAAAATAAAGAGTATACAGGCTTTTGGCTTTTGGGGTTGACTTGCAACAGAAATAAATTCACAGTAAGGATCAAAAATATTTTCTTTCCACTTGATTCTTCCTGTGCACAGGGAAACAGGATTATATACAGACTAAGCAAGGTTGCATCACGTTTACCTAACTCCTACCAAAAGAGGCAACATTCCAAGCCATAAATATCATGTAACCATTCATCAATAGTACAGACATTTATAAACCCAGTAGCAGAAAGTTGTAAAGTAGTCACAATTTTAGATATACATAACTTGTTGTGTAACAGCCCCTAATTATTTGTGGTATTTGAAGTTATGAAAGTACCTACTGATTATTTCTTAACGTGTAACTGTAGCCTTAGGGTAACATTTGCCCATTCAGCTGAACTTTTTTTCCTGCCTGTTGTCTGTTTGATATTTGATCCCAGTAAGAAGTCATTCTAAATAACTCCTTGATTTCAAAGTTTAAGGAAATGAACTGTAGGGTTCCCAAAAGGTGCCAGGTGGAGTATGCATCTCTGAGCATTGCAGTGCGCAGGATGAAACTGTCTGACTCAGAAAAAAACGGTGGCTATTTCAAGTAGAGTTAACCTCACTTAAGTTTGCTATCTAAAGTGCCTTGTGTACTGGGCAAGCTCTGATTGTAACCCAACAGAGAGGTGGCATGGAGACAGTGATTCATCTCATCCTAAGTGAGGTGTCTAATATCACTCTTTAAGGTTACT
>NW_009222389.1:10231-25705 GCF_000690835.1 Fulmarus glacialis | reverse complement strand
TTTTGGGTGGCTCATCCCTCCTGTAAATCCCTCTCCTAGTGCTGTCAATGTAATGAACAGGCCAGGCAAGTGACTCAGACCAAAACAAGCCTGTCAAAAAACAGGTTAAATTTGATCCAGATCAGTTCCCTGATGTAACTGTCCCACAGTTACATTCAGCAACATGAAAGAGAGGATGTCAAAAGGCTGAAAACAAAAAGCTAGACTGAGGTAGAAGGCAGGACTGCCTCTCTTAATGGGTGACTTCAATCCTGTATGAAATTTTTGCCTAAAATAATTTAGGCAAATCTCCCTCTGAAAGTGGTCTTTTTACTCCATGACTATCTATACAAAAATCTATACAGTTAGCTTATACTGATGCCTAAGGGTTACAGTGCTAAAATTGGGCAGCAAGAATCAAAAGACCCTTTGAATATGGGAAAATTTCTCATTGACTGAAATGTTGAGAGAGAGAGAACCGATATTTTTGTTTGCCCCATGTAAATTATAAACATGGTAACTGAGAGACATCTTGAAGCTGCTGCATTTATTACTACAGTTGATTCCTAAACATCAAAATATTATACTGTATTTATATACACATTTGAAAATAGCATATGTGTTATTTATTCATTAGGGAATAACATACGAACAGCATCACCTGGTGACAACTGTAAAAAAAAAAAAAAAAAAATCCAACATGCAGCCTTCTCCTGTCAGAGTAGTTTTGGCTGGCAGCACCCCTCTCTCTTTCCACTCATGCTGGCACTTTCAGGAAGGAATGGAAGATGTGGTTGGCCACTGGGGCATTTCAAATATTCTTACCCAAACTTCTGTGTCCAGCAATGATTTGCCCAAGAGACACTTGGAAATGCTTATTCACCAATGCAAGTTATAGTGTTCTCCAGATCTTCTCAAGAGCTCACTACTTTCCAGACCATTCCCATCAAACACTTTACCTTGATACATAATCATTAAAATAATTGTCACGAACGTTTATGATGCCCTAATTTGGTCCATTTCATATTTCATACTGGATGACTAAATTATAGGGTAAATCCGTCCCTAAAAGACTTAAGACAAAAGCTGCACACAGGGCAAGCACAGAAACAGGACAGCAGTAAGTAAAGACCAGAATCCAAGGAGAATACAAGGTAAAATGACTGGTTTTAAGGTGCAAGAACAATGAAATGGATGACAGACAGCTGGCATCAGCACAGCAGACATACTTGGGCATAAGCACGAAAAGTGGCAAACAGTGGAATTACTAAAAATGGGGATTTAGAAAACGGTATCCCAGTTTAAAGTTGGCACAAGAGAAAATAAGAAGGAATATTCTAAGGAAGGCTCTGTCTGAGAGAGAGAATAAAAAAGGCATCAAGGAGAGACTTCCATCCCTAAGTACCTCTGTCTTAATATAAGAAAGTAGACCTTGCCTTTGGTAAGTGCAGAGTATGAGCAGGTTTGGGGAGGTGGAGTGGGGAGTTATTGGCTTTCAGGTTAAAAGTTGTAAAGACTTATTACTATGCTGACTATTTTCCCATCAATTCAGATTACATTTCTTTGTTCTCATCTAGGAAAAATTTACCCCACCTCCGACTGCCTCATCTATAGGCATGAGTGGGTGTCTGAAGGGCTGCACTCATCATATTTCATTTCAGTTGAGTGGGACAGATTCCCACGGCACAAAAAAAGTTAGGCACAGATATCTCACTGGCACCACAGAAATAAATCCAGGAATAGCAGAGCTTTCAGGCTCTGGAAGTGATGCAAACTGAAATTATTTTAACAGTTGATAAGATGTATATCTGAGGCCCCTGAGTACAGCGGAGTTACTGTGAAGTTTTAAATTTCAGCCTCCTGGATATTTCGTAAGAAGGCTAAAATCTTTCCCATGCGTTACCTAAAAGACTTAAATATAACCAGAAAGGGATTTTATTGTAAAAATAGATGTCATCACAAGTTTTTTAGGACTATTGCCTGTTTAAATTGCTCTTTAAAAGGAAAAAGATTGAACCAAGATTTTTACCAGAGTAAAAGAATGGTATTTGGTTTATGCATGTCTTACCTACAAAACATGGTAATGTGTTGCCTCTCGTTATGCTACCATGAATGTGGACTGGTGGTTTATCTCTGAAGATCTCTAGTTTTAAAAGAAGTTCATCATTTATTAGTTTAGATTAGTTTAGAAAATAGCCTTGTGTAGTTACAGCATACACCATTAAGCATTGGGGAGCCTTGATAAAGCTGAAAAAAATGTTCTAAGCTTTCTTTTTGGCTTAGACTTCAAAGGTGTCTGGCTCTGAAAATTGTCTGGCAACAGGCCGACGCTTGCGTAGAGGTTCATTCTCTAGGGGACACCAAAGAAGCTTATTAGTTAGCCCCAACAAGACTTATTATTTTTAACTGCTAAAAGTATATGCTTTGGTGACATTACTTCTGCAAGCACTGCTGTACTGAATTCTGAATTGCCACCATACAGAATATTGCCACAACAAAAGTGGGAGCATAACCGGTAGATACTTTATGCTTTGCTCAGTGGCATTTTATGCTGACTTGTTAAGGTCCAAGTTTCACATGTTTTCTCAGTGCCTCTTCAGAAGTCAGGCTATGCAGAAAATTTTAAACTAATGGCACAAGAACTCTTTGGCTTTCAGTGTCTGTTATTCAAAGGAGCAGATTATGACCTGTATGTAGAAAAATATTGCCTCATTCCCTCCAAATACACTAAATTCTTCTTAAATTGAGAGGGGATCTGAGTAATGATGTTTTAACCACTGAAATGAAGAAAGGTCAATACTAAGAGTGCTTATACTTACCTTACTTAGGATTTTCACAGGTATTACCTGGGTTTTAGATTAGTAAATGTTAGTAAATGTTTAGATTAGTAAATGTTATTTTATATTTTATGTGCTGTGTTAGGCAAAATGTCAGCAAGTAGAATATGGCACAATCAGCCACGGTATAAGCAGGCACAACTAGACTGAGGATACTGGAGTGCCTGCATGAGTTTTGCCTGGAAAGCTTTCATTTACATAACAATAACATTTACAGAGAATTTGTGTGTGGAAGTGTAGTTACCCACAGGTTTCCTAGTAATACCAGGTTAACGGCTCATTGTAAATTTCTTTTTTTTTTTTTTTCAGCATTAGTTCAGCTATGGTTTTGCCTAGCCAAGTCTTAGACTCTAGTCTCCTCTCCTTTCCTGAAAAAGGAGAAGGACCTTGATCAGGGTTGAGATCTATATTAACATACTAAATTTCAATGAAATTTAAGGGCAGGAGAAGACCACAGGCAGATACACAGAGATAAGGTGACTGCATATCTCATCTTTCCTTAGCACCATATCATTGGAAATTGATTTGACCCCATACCAACATGGTTACAAAATAAAAACTTCATTCTTGATCCCAAAAAAGGACTGTTGTACTGAATGTTCTAGATATATATATCTAAATACACAGACTGTATCTTACTTATCTCAAAGAAAGGGAGGCAGGGCATGTAACAAGAAGTGTTTGCAAAAGTCAGCTGAGTCTAAGAAGCTGGTGTATGGCTGGCATAAAACAATGCGCTAACACTGTTCCTTCTCCATGCAATCGATGCAAAGGAGGAGTACCAACACGCAGGGGTAACCATGGCCCCTGCTACCTTCTCTCATAGCCTCTCCTCTACACATACATATCTCCTTGGTCATTTTGTTCTTGCTGTGCAGTCAGAATCCCTCACTGCTGAATGCTGTGGAGCTGGGTACTGAGGGATGGTGTTTTCTCATGGTTGTCAGGGCAGTCTGGGATTCCATGATTTTCATAACTTTCTGACAAATATCCATGACTTGCTACATTCTGGAGTCCTACGTGAAAGCCAGTGGACTGGTGCATGGAGTGAGCCTAATTGCACAAAGTGGAACAAATGAATTAAAAGTTATAAAGTTGAGCTAGGCACTGTTTGGGAGGTTAATAGGGAGCAGGAGCTCAGCCTGACAAAGGAGCCCACTAGCCCAGCTGACTCGAGCTGAAGGGCTGCACATGATTGCACATAGTGGAACAAATTTCATTACAAGCCTTGCGATCAACATTTTTAAAAGCTTAGTGAAATGGGTCAAGTTCACAAGGATAATTTTGTTACTACAAAAATACATCCATGACGTTTGACACTTTTTATGCCATCAGAGTATTTCTGTCCTTTAAAGTCCCAGACCTGCTATGACATAATTGTCCAGATTCACTGAAGTTTTTACTGTGTTTGACCAAAGCATCTAATTAGATAGACTAATGACTGACTCTATTCTTACAGTTTCAACATTCAAAAATTGCTTTCTGGGGCCACCAGAAATAGTAGAGGGGGAAAAAAGCCTTTATTTTTGATATACTGAAGGAATTAGTAATGGTTTTGAAAGACTAGCCTGCAATCAAACATTCCCCATTGGTTTTGAGATTAAAAAAGGGGAAGATGAAACTCAAATATGAGATATAGATATATATATATGTGTGCGTGTGCATGTATACTTATCTATATCTATACATATAAATGGATGCTTCTTTGCTGATTATTTTCCTTTTCCATTGATTTCTATTGAGATATAAAAGGCTAGACCAAGTAAAGTTGAAGTCTTTTGATTCAGATTCCAACCTTTCCTTTTCTCCTCTTAATAAATATTTTTTTGCCATTTAAGTGCAACTACACTGTGATTTTCCTCTTTCAGAGACTGCCTAATCAAGTACATATCCTGGTTTATGGAACATGAAGGAGCTCAGAATAGCTTATCTTGCACATCTCAGTTGGTTTGGCACTACTTGCAGTGATTAAAAAAAAAATCGTAATAGATAAGAGAGATACAGGTCAAAAAACCAAATAATTACAGTAACGCAGGCTATTTCTTTTCCATTTAAAAACCTTCCTCCAAGCTTTGTTCTGAGGTAGATGACATATAAAGCATATTGACGTGGTGGTATTAAAGGATGACAGGCAGGGAAGATTTTCCCTGAATATGCCATAAACTTATAGTAAACAGAATGAGTATATTCCTCTGAAATTATTTATCTAATCATTTCTCATATCACTTCAATTTTCTTAAGTACAGTAATATGTTGTTGTTTACCCAACTTTTCAATAAAATAAAATAAAAGACAATGAAATGTTTCATCTGCTCAAAAACATGTATGCAGAGATTTGGTGAAAATACTTTGAGCACTTGCAAAGAGTGGGGTTTTGAAACTTACCTGTGTGTAATACACTACCACTTCTGGGAAGCACAGAAATTTAATTACCCCAGTTTACAGATGGAGAGCTGAGGTACCAACCAACTTGCCTCAGGTTGGCAAGCGGTTACTATCATGACTAACCGTATTAAAATCAATGGCATTAGTTGTGTATGAAACTGCTCACCAAGCTGAATAAAAGATTTCACAATCTGACTCTGAGAGACAAAGTGGTTTGCCCAAGGTCTATAGCCTGGGACTCAGCAAACCACTTAAGTGTGTCCTTAATTTGTAGCACATGTTTAAGTGTTTTTCTGCAGCAGAAATAAATAGAGAATCATTGATAGAGTTTAAATCTAGGTCTCCCAAGTGCCAGGTCATTTCCTTAATCATAAGGACACCTTGGCTATATGTGATAAATGTTAACGGGAATTGAGTATGTCTTATGTCTGCATATTTGCTGATTTTTGTTTTGTTTTGTTTTACAAAGCTAACTGCAAGGGGATGAATCCTAAATGCATCGCACTTTTTATGGAAGGATATAATGGCTGAAGTATGAAAAGAAAGCAGACACGAGGTAGGACGCAGAAATCCCTAAAAATGAGAAGATGAAAAGTTGCTCTTATCCCAGCAGCATAATTCATAACCAGGCCTGTCATCTTTGTTAGTACTATGTCATGTGTGGTTCCTACCAGGAAGCTGGTAATACAGCAGGTATCATCAATTTCTTGAAATGTATTCATAACCCACATCTGGAATTCAACATATTTTTTGTAGCTCCAGCAGTAACATTTGTCAGAATTGCTCTTTTATCAGCAAAAGAGTCTTTGAGTATGGAAGATGCTCTGTCTCAGGAAAAACAGTCAAGAACAGTTTCATAGAACATGTACAGCCTGTTTGATGTATGTGAATGGGATATCTCCTCTTCTACAAACACCTGGCTCCATATTGATCAACCTACGTTTTCACTTATCATAGACCAATCTATAAGTATAGTCTAAAACCCAGCTCCCCAGGAATATAACTGGTATGGGATTGGGATGAGGAGCTCCGAGAAAGGTAAAGAAGGAGGTATGTTGTACCAATGACAACACCTGAAGAATGGAGCACTGATGTGAACACTGAATCTCCACACCTAATGGTCAGATTCTGTCTTAGGGATTCTTAGGGATACATACGAGTTTGATCTAATATATTTTAAATCTTGTTTTCTTATAGTGCTGTGTTTTCGTAATCTTATGCTAAAAGACTTTAAGACTTATAAAGAAACATTTACTTGTTATTCAAGGTGAATGGTACTTTGATCAAGATATCCAGGAGAAGACGAAACACAGTAGAGGTGGTTCCCAGGGCGTTGCTCACTGCCCTTTGAAGGTGTATTGGAGAAAAACTACAGACTAAAAAGCAGCTACTGGCATATAAAGGTTATCTTGCAAGCCTCTGGCTCTGGCAAAGTTAGTCCTTACCAGCAAATCTACTACACTGTACAGGCCAGAGTGAGGTGCCAGCAAAGCAACCCTTGGGGCCCTGGCAAAACTGCCACGTCACATAGCAAAAAAAGGATCTGAGATATACAGTAATAATAAAAAAAAATAGTACTTCATGTACTTTATTCTCCAATTCATTAAGCTCCTTCTCATTACTTTATGCTTGTATCAGAGACAGTGCACTTAAGCCTGAGTTTTTCTGGTAGAAAGTGTGGCTGGGACATTGGGGAGTTTTGCTGGTTAAGGAGAACTGCCAGGAGCTGCACACAGACTATCATGGGTCTTTTGCATGCACCTTAAGCAAGTGGTGACTAACAAATGCTATTGCCACCATTTTGTATTCACAGAACTGAGGATGGAAAGTTTGCTGTGAGAGGAGAGGCACGAGGGAAAGAAATCATATTGGAGTAAGCTCAAATGTATGTTGCCTTCCATTAATATGAGCATACATGAGTTAATCTTAGTGACATAAAGAGTAGCTGACCAGGGACGGACCATGCAGGATTGTTTTGTGATTGGAATTGCTTCAGAAAGTTACAATTCAGACCCTGGACCACTGCTTATTGCTGCGTCTACTGTGTCAGGCATAGTCAGGAACCAGAGCCACAGTATCTTATTTCTTAAAAAAAGACAAGGATGGCTCCCATAGACAGTGAAATTGTTTGCCATTATCCTGTCCTTTTTATATTACTCAAGTAAGAAGCTGCTGCAATAATGGGCTCCACCCATCTATCCCTTTCCAGTTAAACTTGTGAATTACTTCATCACTCAGTCTGCACACTGCAGAGTAAAGCCTTCCTTATGGTGTAGTCTACTATAAACAACAAATTATCTTAACACTTCTCCAAAAAACAGAGATTCATGCCCAGAAAACCTTCTTTCATCCATTCTTTGGGGACAGAGACACTTGGATAATGTATATGCCTTGCATGCACTTCTCTCCCTGAATGCAGCAGCTGGAATGAAACTGTCTTTGTAGATAAAGTTGATGTTTTAATTTTTTTACCCTGAAGGACAATATATAATGTAACTTTTCAGTTTTCATTAACTGTGGCACAGGTTGCTATAGGCTAAGCTCTCAGCTATGAATAAAAGTAAAGCAATGAAACTCTACAGAGGAACGTTTCAGCTAAATGCCATCCTTGGTGTTTTGTGGCAATGTTAAGCTTGGATGGGACTACAGTAATTATGTGTCTCTCCAGCTGTTCTAATAGTAAATTCACCAGGAAGATGTCCTTTTTTTCCCCCTCTTCTAATCCCATGCCCCCAGGTAGCTAGAATGCTGGTGTATCTGTATTGAAAATGTAAAAGGATCAGAATTAATAGATTTAAGAGAAATGGGATGATACTCAGAAAGAAAAGCTAAAGCTGAATATACGGGATGGGAGAGGAATAATTCCAAACTACAGAATTAGAGTAGCCTTTAGAGACATTGTTTAGAATAGCCTTTAGAGACATTTGGTGACTTAACATAGGTAGTTCAAATACTAGAAAACATACTGAATATATTAGGCAAGACAGACAGAGTCTTTTCTACCCCAAACTTGAATATTGGTGCCTGTGTTTAATTGATTTCTGAGCCTGTCCCTGAATGACATACTAGTCACAGGCTTGCTTACATCAGTTTTCAAAATTAAGTAGGTAACACTGTCTTCTGTCATGGTCTTATTAGAAGCTAGCATAAACTTCCTAATTACTGGAAAGCTGATACTAAATATTACCAAATCAGAAACAGTCTAAATACATACGATTAAGATGTCATCTAATAACTACTATGCTTGCTCTTTGGGTCAGTTGACTATATAACAAGGAGCTTTATTTACAAGCATAGGGTGCTTAGGAAAATGAAGACCATGGTTTCCATCCAGCTTCTTGAAAACTAATATTATGTATATCAGACAAATTTCATAGACTCAAATCTGGCTGTCTTTAAGGCAAGTCTTCAAACCAATAGTCCTCACATGGCTTGCTGAAGCAGAATTTCATAGTTTTTATTTGCAACCCAGTTCTCAAAAATGTAGCTAGATCTTAGGACAACATCAGTGTTTGTGTCTTGTAGGAACACACAGAAACAAGGTTGGGTTCCCCATTTCTGTTTCTTCCTTGATAAACTCAAAACTGGGAGAAGGGAAAGTCCCTGTTAAAACACAAAAGAGTCTTCATAACAGACCTTCAGTATGGAGAAATTAGTTCTTATAATCAGAGAACGGATGTTTAGGCAATATCACGTACTATAACCTCTCTTTACTGTTTATGTTAACAAAGCACGTGTATGGTATAGCAGGTATAACTTTGCTTTTTCTTTGTCAAGTGATTGCACTGCGTCTTACATTGAATGTAGAAAGGAAATTATGCAGCTTATATTCATCCAATCTGGCCCAAATAAACATAGCATATTCAACACAAGAGATTTATGCAGAGGACCTGTTTTTCCTATGATGTAAATAACATTAATTTATTTTTCTTTATTCCTTTGGATTTTTTAGTATTTATTTCCCTAATGTTTTGAGACATCTCTGCTGACAGGTAAACTAACCTGTAAGCTTCCATCAGTGATCAAAATGATACTGACATAAATAGAACATATCTTCAAAACATAAACAATAGACATATTTAGTGCTAAAATAAATATACAAACAAACTTACCATCACATACATAAAGCTTTCCCTAGGCTTCAGAGATTTCAAATATAATGTTCAATGGTGATCTACCTTGATCAAGATACAAGGCACCATTTTCTCCCTTTTCAGCCCAGTGTCAATCTAAACTGTATATACTTGCCAACTTGCTATTGCAGGGCTACTTTTGGAGTAAGTGGAACTCCCAATTATTGTTCTTACTGTCACAATCTGCTTCGAAGGGCTCAGACTCACACATCAGCTTGTCCGTGAGAAGGCTCAGTGCTAGTCCTGCAAAGGGAAGGTGTCATAATTGTAGTTTAAATCTTTTCCAGATAATCTTCTCCTGCTCATGCCTAAAAGAAAGGTCCTGTTGAGCCCTTAGTGTTACAGCAGTCCAAAGCCCTTTGCATCCTCTGGGTTATGAGTCCTCACTGGAAGGGCTGGAATCACCACTCATGCTTGCTGAAGGGTGCCCAGCTAGCTTTGATTTACTTCAAGGCTTTAAAAAGCATATTAAAATTCGCCTGCTGAATGTTCAGCTTCTTTTCTTGTTGAAAAGCAGAAGCTGTAATCATAAATAATAGTACCTTAATCTATTAGTGGCCTTACTAACAGTTGCATAGAACACTTAATAATAAAATAACATTTCAAGCTATAAATACTAAATCAAGATGCAAACAGATTGTCTTATACCTCAATATAAATTGCAGATACAATACCACCTAAAATTCAAGCTGAGATTTAAGATGATTCCCAGATACTTAAATTCCAAGACATAATTTAATATGGGTTTAGCTAAAGTACTAATGTTTAATTGCTCCTTACAAGAGCTTTTTCAACAGAAGACTTGATTATGCCTAAACCAGGCCAGAATGATATTAAAATCATGCTGCAGAGCAATATAAATTTGACCTATCACTGATGCAGTTCCATAAAGAATGGAACCGTCTTCATAGAGAGCCATTTATTTATATTTTGTGCAAACTTGATAGGTATTGAAAAAGTCTGCAAGGAAATAAGCTCTCAAAAAAAGCAGCTGATAGACTGAAAACCTGTGAATTTGGTTAATCAATGTATTTCTTTTGTAATTAGATAACATGAAACTGAGCAACCTTAAATATCTGTTAATATAGATAGTCCCTTTTAACAAAACCCTGTAATATTCAGTTATATTTTGGTATATTCAAGCTGGGGCAAGACAGTAACCACAGTTAGCAAAAAGCAGGGCCTGAGGGGATCTCAGGAGGTCACTGACTGCCCTCAGCTCCCTTGTAGAGGGAAGCCCTTGTACCTTCATCATTCCCAAAGGGTGAGCATTAACCCGTTACCACTGCATCCCCAGGAAACCTGTGTGGGCTTCACTGTCCTTACTGGACACTTAGAAAAAACTATTTAAACTAAGTCTTTCTTGTTGAAATTTAAACCTACCTCTTGTCCCATCCTCCCTAAGGATAAATTATTTTCTTCCCTGAATTAATTTGAAAATTTTCGCCATGGTCCCCTTCTCCCCAGGCTTCCCTAGACTGAAGAACTCAATTTTTTCACTCTTTTGTTCCCAACTTCTAACCAGCTTGTCTGAACTCATTTGGACTCCCTCTCGTTTGAATCCTATTATCTGAAACTGTACATGGGTAAAGCTGAAGCTCTGTCTGAAGCTGAAGTTCCAACCATGGTGGAGAGTTCATGTCACATATTTTGCATATCAGGGGCAACTCAACATACAGCCTAGTGTGTTATTTTCCGTTTTTCAACAGAATGATACTGTTGACTAATGCTGAGTTTGTTGTTCCCAGATCTTTTTCTGAACAGTTACTGAACAAGTTCCTCATCCTCTGTTTGCACAATTGATTATTTTTGCCCAAGGGCAATACCTGGCAGTTGTTTCTGATGAATTTCTTATGTTTTGCTTTTTCAAGCTGCTTCTCTGTTTGTCAAGATCGCTTTGGTTTCTAACCCTCTACTTCAGTACACTTACTGCTACACATGATGGTATCATGAGCAAAGGTCAAAAGTAAGCTCTGGTCCTTTATCCAGGACATTAATGAAAACACTGACACAATCATAACCAAGACAGACCTTTGAGGAACCAATTCATTACATATCATCACAACCTTTGATGATTACTCTCTTGGTGTATTTATCACTTAGTTTTACAACCGTTCTCTAGTAATTAAATCAAGGCTATGATCTCTTGTCTAAATAATATACAAGACAATGTCAAAAAACCTTACCAAAGTTAACTACTGCTATTCTCTATTTCTGTAGCCCATTATCACAAAGGAGAATATAGGAATTATAAAAAAAAAATTTGAAGATACTGTGAAATATCACAAGTCAAAAATTTACAATATGCAATTGTCTCTTTTTCTCCCCACCCGCCCTCTGGTGCTGGCTATTTTACAAGGCAATTTCACTTTTTTTTTTTTTTTTTAATATTGCTACTGTCTTAAAGCTATAAAATTTCTTCTACATCACAACAGGTCAGGAAGAGGCCTAAGGAGGGAGTGGTTTTCCCTGGCCCATGACAGTAACTTTGACTGAACTCAGTGTCTAGGGGAATACACAAGTGGCACAAGCAGGAGATACCAAGTGTACTTAAAACTGTTCTCTAATACTATGCTGTGTACAGCCATTTTGGATTTTCTAGGGCTAGAGGACCTTGCTGATATACAGGAGAACACAAATTGTCCATAAGAAAACTAATTTATTTAGGTGGCAATACGCTTCCTGAGCCTACTCCCAGTGGCCTTCAAGTCATGAGCAATTATGATCCTTAGGCTTTCTGATCATAAAATGAGGACCTTTTTTACACCATGACCCCCACTTGGTCTTGAACGTGAATAACTGGGACAGGTTATGCAACCAGAGGCTATTACGTGTTTATGTACAAAACCGGCTTCATGTCTCCCAGAGGATGGATGAAGGCATCCATCACCCAGTCAAGCAGTGAGATGGGGACTACAATATACAGCTTTCAAAGACTTCTACATATAGAGCATGTTTCATTCCCCTCCTCCCATGGAAAAGAGACTGTTTTCCCAGGTATGGAAGGCAATGAAGAGGACAGGATAAGAGAGGCCCTATAAGAATCCACATGCCTCAGAAAGGGACAAAACTCAAGGATACTAACAGAATACGCTTAGAAAGTCCCCCCTTCAGAGAGTGGATAAGACTTGGTTTTTTCCACTAGTTGATTAGCATTTTTCAGAGGCTCATTCAGCTCTTCTTCTGCCTCGTATCATAGTGAGCTCACAGCTTGAGAGAGAAGTTCCCTTATAGACAAGAGACTAGACTCAGTTATTTTGACTGCTAGGCTGGAGACAAAGTCATGCTTTTGAACTGGCTTCCAAATCCTAACCTAAACATCATGGTATTTCCTCAGGCAACCAAAATCTATTAGTGTTATCAGTTATCATGCCACTGTAGCTGTCATCCACAATACTTACTTAGAATTGACGCCACCAGTAAGTCATCCCATTACTAACCATCTGGAACCAAGGTAAGAACCTGAAATCTTAATCAACAGCCATACACAAAAGGGCCCAAATGACACAAGTAATCAGTCCATAGTGGAATTCTGCCTAAGAAGAAGTTTTAGGCTGCAGAAAGTAGAGCTTTACACAAGCTTTCCCAGGTGTGGTAGGTTTTTAAAAAAAACTGAATAGGAAATTTTGAAATTACTATTTAACTCTGCTGTGTAATGCTACAGTATAAAAGAAAAAAAAATGGGATGGGCAATATCTCCCAACACAGGAAGTTGTTTAATAACTTTCGAATTTATTATAAATATTAAGAAAAATATCAAATCAAATGGATTTTTTTCCCTAGACAGGTATCATTTGGAGGAATATTCTGCAGACAAACAGACTGTGACTTCTGACCTCAATCAAGCAGCAAATCAGCAAGTCCATAAAGACGAACCTGGACACACCCAGTCTGAGAACAAGATCAAAGTCAGGGCTGGAGAGTTAGTTTCTTAATTAAGGCAATTTGAGTAAAAATAATGAAGGCGGAAGTCACATTTCTGTAAAAGCAATTTGGCAGAAGGGCTAGCCCTCTGCTTTATAGTACTTCAGATGAAAAAGGAAGACACTATTAGTTGCTTTCTTTGTTAAGTGTTTGAATTAAAACCTTGGTGCCACTCGTTTACTATTTGCCAGTAGCGCTGAGTGAGTAATTCTCTGCCTGTAATTTCTTTGACTAAATTAGCCTCTTTTTCTTCTCATGCAATATCTATCAGCAGATCATGATTTTCTCATTTAAATGTACTCAACAAATATATCTGAATTTTTACCCTGCGAACTGATTGCAAAAATTTGAAATTCAAGCTGCATCTCCTATTTGGGATTGGTAAATCAGGTCACACTGTTTGTTCTCTCTGACTGAACAAGTGTGAGAAACACTACTTCCCGTGCACACAGTTGTGTGTTCCCCTTCAAAATCAGTCTTCCATAAATGCTCGTGTGAAACAAAATTTGCATTATTGCTTTTTATAAACCTCTCTGCTAAAAGTAAAACTCCATTGATTGTTCTTTCACCAAGAAGTAAATATGAATGGGTTCTGTGTTACTATGGGCAAAGAGAATTCATTTAAGAGCTTTTAATGATTACTTGTGGACATTTTTTGTATTATTCATGCCATGCTTGTTTATAGACAAAGAATGAATTAGATAAAAAAATGCCCTCAATCCACATAACATCCTTACAAAAGACAGAAAAGGACCAAAATAAGAAAAAGATAAAAAAGAAATATATCCAGTATTCAAAGGGGGGAATGCTGAATCGCACAGCAAATTTGGCAAAAGCAGAAGAACAGAAAAATTCAATCCTTCTATTGTGTACCATTTATCAAACACTGCACTTTAACAAGCCAGGAATAAGCTCCAATCTACAGTCTTTGTTTTCTTTCCACAGAGCAACAGGATTCTGGTTAAGGGGGTTCCTTGTGGACCGTAATTGCTACGCTGTTTGCAAACGTTGATATAATTTGGAAGTGTAAAATTATTCTCACATGATGGCTCCATGGATTCAGCTAGTCCACTGTTGAATGGAGAACAAGCAAAAAAAAAAAAAAAAAGAATATTCCCAAATGTGGTCATTTATTTTTACAGGGGTTTAATTATTATAAACATAAGCATGCATTTTCTCTCTAAGTATTTTGATAGTTTGGAGAAACAAATAGATTTTCTGTGAGAGCAATGAGGAGGAAAGGAGTGATTATATGCAGATAGTGAATAGCATCATGGAAAAGCTCATAAATAAATAAAATAAGCACAAACACACACAGGGCAGCTGTCCTAGTTCCCAGCTTCTTAGATGTCTCTTCCCTACAGGCCCTCTCTTCCTCTTTGTCCCTCCTCACCTAGGTCAGCTCCTTCCCTTACCTTTAAATCAGCCATTGCTTAGCCATCTGACAGAGCAGCCTAACCAAGACTGTAATTAAGCACAGGCTATCTCCCGCCTTAGTGGCTAGCCCCAGAGCTTGGGCTCTGTCCCGCCATTGCCCAGGTTGTACGCTGTGTTTCCTGCAGAGCTCTGCCCCCTCGGCCCCCGAGAGGCTGTGGCACACACACCAGTGTCCTCAGAGCCAGAGGCATGGGCCAGCAACTGCAGAGTCGTTCGGGTAATCCATGAGTCTGTGTATAATGAGCATCCTTACCTCTCTCCCTTATAGCCTCAGGGGCAGACAGCCACTCCAGTAATTGTGCCAGGCACATAAAACCCATATAGGATATGTACTTTTCAAGATGAGAGCCATAAGGAACATTCGGTTTGCTCTACCAAAATGCTGACCTGACATAGAATCCCAAGATAAAATAGTATGTCCCCAGGGTATGCATTTCAGCACCTTTCACACTGAATTCCATGGGGCCAAAAAACACTCTGGTAAAGAATTATAGCTTTTAATCCCTTTTTAGGGACAAAATCTGCCCCATCCCTCAGACACTAGCAATCCCTGACTTGCTGATGCCATATAGGCTCTGTGCACCTTAAGCCACTCATCTAGGCACAGACCATTGCATGTCCTTTGTCTTTCAGTATTTTTATTAAAATCTTTGCTACTTATCTGTTGACACCAATTATATTTCAAAACTGTCCCATTCTGAATCCCAACTCTGGAAGCATCAACACAGATATTGAACAAAACCGACACCTATTCAACACCAAAGCAATTATCTAAGCTT